>NC_138497.1:53450395-53671309 GCF_964252035.2 Podarcis erhardii | reverse complement strand
ACAACCGCAAAAACAATAAAACACACCAGCCACATGACAGTAATGCGATTAGCGGGATGAATGCGAGGCTCTGTGCGCGCAGAGAGCGAGAGAGCGGAAATTTAATGCCGATCCGACACAGTCGATTCGCCCTGGTCCATCTTCCCCGCGGCCTTAGCCTGGCAGCTGCAGGCCTGTGGAGTCGTTTCTGATCTGCCCTCCTTTATTAAAAACTGCACTGGGAGTCTCCCCACCCTCTGCTTGGCCCACCCCCTTCTCCCCGGCGCTTTTCTCTTTCGTAACAATTGGGACCCTGGAGTAGCCTGTAGTTTTGCTGGGCCGCAGAGGAAAGGTCTCTCCGCTTGTTGTCAGGCTTCCCTTTATGAAGGTTGCCAGGTGTGTCTGTGTGTGTCCTGGCAGGGCTTTTGGGGCTGGGAAACCACTCGCGACAGGTAGAAATTCAACCGGCTCAGCTCCTGGCCCCGTTTCCGGGGCCTGGTAGGAAACGCTCGACTGGTTGAATTTCTGCCCTCTGTTGCAATTCACCTGTGGAACGAGAAAGACTTTGTTTTTGCAACAAAATGAATAGTTGCTAAAAGCGCATAAAGAGGAGGAGGCAAGTTCGATTTCCTAGATATGGTGGTGATGCTGATGATCTTTCTCCCATCATCACCAACCACACCACAACTGAAATCGCTGTGGTTTTCTTTCAATTCATGCCTCCCCATTCTCCTCCTCGGCACAACCAGGGCTAGAGCTCTCCATTTGCCAGCCGCGGGTCCAATTGGTCGATTGCGCTTCCAAAGATGTTTACACGGCTTGGCATCCGCCGTTCCAGGCCTTTGAAACGGATCCTGCAAAAGTCAGCTCGACTTCACGACGCTCCTCCTTCCCCATTTTAACTCCTGCTGCCCCTTTACGCTCCATTTTCTCCGTCTCCCTTTGTAATCCCTCATTTTTCCATCGCCACATCTGGTTTCCATTGCTGGCGCTCTCTCCCTTTACCTTGAAGTTTTCAGTAATAAAGATATTAGGCAAAGGGCATCCGCGGCTCCTCAGTCAGAAGAATCCTTAACCCATTCCTTGCGGGGACCATCTTGGCTGCAAAGGCGGAACCCCACTAGGGAACAACAACAACAACAACAACGTCAAGAAAACGACACCCCTATGAAAGAGGTGAATGTGGGCGTCCAAACAGACGTTTTCCTAGAAATAACATTTGCCATTTATAAATTCCCATAGCATTGTGCTGCGGATGGGGAAATGCTGCCCCTTGAGAAAGATGGCCAACTCGATCTGCGCAAGACAAAGGCAAAGCGAATTGACATTGTATTTCTGTTTATTAGTTTGTCCCACTGTCCTCTAGGGGACGATTAATTAATTACTTTTTTTTTGCAATTACGCCGCCCCGCAACATAAAAAGCTCTCTGGGCGGCTTACAATAAATACAATAAGAAAGCAATTTAAGGGCAAAAGGAGACGCGGATATATAAAATCAAACGAAACGCAAACGCAACCAAAAAGCCCTCACCACACGTCTGAAAATAAGAACGCACTATTTCAGCTCAGGGACGTCGGTGTAGCCAGGGCATCATGTATCAGACCTAACCTACCTCTCCAAATAGCTACTTAGAGAGGGTTCAAACGTCCGTTCCGAATGCGGACTGCTGGTGCCTAAACCGATTTGCAGCCTGATCCACAACCTAGCCAGGGCGACATAGCTCAACTGATTCAAGCCCCACTGGCTTCGTGGGCCCAGGAATAGGCACCTGTTGGCGGAGTGGACTAGTGTGAAACCAACCTTGAAAGCGTAGCAGGACGACCGTTTTTTGGAGACGGACGGTTTGGCCTGATCCTGCCAGAGGTCATTCCTAAACGCTTCTGTGTTAACTTGTTGGTGTATGGGCAGCGCTTATTATTCAGGGGAAAATCCGTATATAATCTATAACCGGATTTAATAATATATTAGCAAGGATCCTTCACACACACACACACACACACACACGCTCCTGAGAAGAGACCTGGACCACCTTCTTTTATGTTAGAGAAACACACCAAGCTGCATCGCTCCAGAAGAAGCTCCAAACCGTTGTGCTGCCTCGATTTCAAAACAACCCCTCAAGTCCTCCCTGGGCAGAGACTTTGGGCAGGTTTCCGATCCAAGAAAGCTTTCGGCGGCTTTCCCTTCCTTATTCTCTTTATTACCTGCTTAATTCTTTCCTCATTTTTTTCGGGGCCTCTCCGCCCCCCCCTCTCCCTCCTCCTTTGATTCCCCTCTCGCTCACCCTCTCATGACTTAATAAAAAGCAAATCAGCACAATGCGTGCGAGTCTTCCTTAAAAAACCGCTTCTTGGACGGGCAGTGGGGAATCGTCAGAGAGAAAAGGCAAGTTGGGGAAACTTGGGGTGTATGTGGTGGTGGGCTGGGGTGGAGGAAAGGAAGCAGCGCTATTACCGCAGCCGCGCAGATTTGTAGCAGCAGAGGGCTTTGGACTGTCCCAATAAAACCCGTTCGCTTTGGGTTGCGCTTTTGACGCAGCAGCGCATGGGAACGCGCTCTTGGCTCAAACCCAGCTGAAGTGAGTCGCGGCTGAGCTCTATTGAAAGCAATGGGACTTGAGAGAGCCCGGACTAACTGCCTCCAATGGTTTGCGGTGAGACGTTCGCCAAAGCCATCTTTAGCTGGAGAGAAAGAGAAAAGGATCTGTAGAATAGATACAAGGCAAAATATTATTGCTGCTTCTATTAATCATCATCATCGCCATCAACTAACGAGTCAGATAATATTGAAAGCGAAATCTGATTCTTTCCAAAGAAGTACACATGAAATCAAAACGCGTACGACAACAGAAGAGGAGAAGAGATAGGAGAAGCAATAGTATGGCGTCAGGATTTCCTTTCATTAGATCCGACATTTATTTTTAAATGGAGAAATCGAGATCTTAAATAGAAAGCCTAATCCCCCATGCATTAATTTGGTAGTAAATTCTGCTGAAATCAGTCTGAAAGCCCCAGTGAAATCAGTTGCTTTTAGTGCGCTGGGAAATACAGTCGGGATCTGGGGATGTCGGAAACTCGATTCCATAAATAGCTTTGCAGAGTTGAACAGAACGACTTGGATTTTGAAAGCGATTTTCAGTGTCGCTCCAAAGCTCAGCTCCCTCCGAACAGAATTCCGCTGAAAGTAACAGAATTTGCAAGTAAAACGGATTGGGCTGCAAGTCTCTGTAAGAACCTCATTTTTTGGGGGGTGGTACGGCGCCCCTCCTCTGAAACCAATGGGGTTTCTTAACGCAAAGCCAGAGATTTAGGACTGAAAGTGCAAAGCGCCTAACCTCGCTTGCTCCTAAACGACTTTACTTCGAAGTAACTGTTAGTGAAATCACAGCAGAATTGGTTTATAGAAGCAGAAAATGAGTTCGGCATTATTTTTAAGCAGAACGGGCTACAAGGCAAAATCTAGAGTCTTGTAAATCGGATGCGACCATGAAACAGAACCTCCTCTTCCCCCTCTTTCTCCCAGAAGATTTGTGTTGTTTTTTTCCGGGAGCATTTAAAAAAATCGAAGGAAAGATATTAGTCTCTAAAGTGCCACAGGGCGAGGCAATCCTATGCACCTCTCAGCAGAAGTGCGTCCTACTAAATTCATTGGGGTTTATTCCAAGTAAAATGTATTACCTCGAGGAGCAATTCCAGGGGTTTGGACAGAGAAAAGCGAAATAGGAAGTCTGAGCGCCAAGACGCTTGGAATGAAGATCGCATTATAATTTAATTGGAAGTGCGGCGTTTTCTGTAGGAAGCTTCGCCCAGCGAAACCAGTTTTGGGGCAGAAGTTAAGAAACAGTTTTTAAAAAATAGTTTCAAAAGTAGTATTTTTTAAACCAGGTCTGTAAAGGAGCTATCGGTCTCCAAATTATCGCGAACAGCAAATTGAGCTCCCTTCTAGTAGAGAATATTGGGGAATCAAACTGAACAAGTTTCCCGTACTTGTTGTGAGACGGTCGTGTGGGCGTGAGTGTGTTTAAACTGGGTCTAATTTGCATGAAGTTCTGCAGATCCAGGAAAAAGCTTACAAACGGACCCGAGTGGCACTTATCCTGAGAAGGATGAGAAGGAATCGGAGCTCATGATGATCATGATGACGTTTAAAACCAGACTGATAAAAACAATCTGTTTTTACAGTCAAATTCAGAACTTTTCTACCGTCTTTCTGAAAAATAGCAACACAGTCCTTCAAATAAACTTGAGAAAAGTCTGATTTTTTGCCATGACACAGCTAGGAGGGGCAGAGGCTCAAGATTACCCCACTGGCAATCACTATGAATGTGTGTGCGCGCGTGCAAGTTAGATTCAAGTTGAGATGCACAATTCACTCCTAAGTAGAGTGTCCACTGCAAGATCTGAGTTCTACTTACGCAAGTTCCATTGAAATGGATGAAAGCTACACGGTCTGGAGAATTCTTACTCAGCCCCCATCCATTCCAATGGGTCTTCAGTTCAGCAGTACTCTTTCCCTGTGGACTCTTGCTGCGTACACACCATACATTTAGAGCATATTTAAAGTACCCGATTGAAACGAATCCTGGGAACTGTAGTCTGTTAAGGGTGCTGGGAATTGCAGGTCTGTGAGGGATAAAGTACAGTGCCCACATCTCCCCGCCCCCTTGTGTGCTTTAAATGCCCTTTACAAAAGTATTGTGTGTACACAGCAACTATCTCGGGAATCTCTAGCCAATCCACGTATACCTGAAAGTAAATTCCTCATATTTCAATAGGATGCACCACCCCCCCCCCAGTACATTTGCACAGGATCTCAGCCTTAACCAAGTAATCGAGGCTCCTGGGCAGAATTCCACCCCTCTCCGGCATCACTAGCTGCACCGCAATAGGAGCAGCAAGAGTAACAGATGCTATCGCTACTATCTCGAACAGCAGCAGTAATAAGAGTTTCAAAATTGACTAGAAACCATCAACCTGGTCGTGCAACGTCTAGAGGGGTTGTGGTTGTGCTTGCTTAACCCGTTTCCTTTGAAGTAAAACTCATTGTGATCAGTGGACTTACTTTTATGTAAGCTCTGGTAGTTTTGCCCTGTAAGCATACAGTGCCATTCTATATGGTCTCCTCAGGCACCAATCCCATTGAGCTAAATGGGAATCCCTTCCAGATAACTGGGTACAGGATCGCATCCTTAGGCCTTAAGACTCCCCCCCGCCCCCCAGTCTAAGGAAGTCCTTGCTCAGTCGCTTCAGGCTTCTCCCAGCTATTGTGTTTCTAGCTACCTGCAAAAAAGTAGAGTAATATTTTCACTGCAGGCAATGGTCGATGGGAGCAAGGAAGCTGGCAAGGCCACCCGAAATTTCCACTCGGAATTATTTTAATTCCCAGGAAGACGCCTATAGCGCCGCAATGGTAAGAATGCCTAGTTAGAAATCGTGGACAAATTAGGCGTCGCTGCCTTTGCGAGTCCAAATCTAGGGACCAAAGGATCGCCCGTTGACCGACTGTCCCAACACGCCAATCCAGAAACCCAGCCCCGAGGAAATAAATGGATGCTGCGCTCGTCGATTTCCATCATATACAATGTGCTCCATCGGTCAGTTTAAGGCTGGGGACCAAAGCGCACTTGCTTAGAGAAGTAAATAATTATAATAATGCAAAGATCATTTGAGATCTGGTGTGGGGCTTAACTCCAGCGCTAACGCAATGCGGCTTGGAGAGCAAATAAGCACAGGGCGGTTTTCTTGTGTATGCTCAGCAGTGCTCGACGTGGCATTTCATCGACGTTCATCAGCCAAACGAATCCAGACAGGTCGCTGTCCCCAAGGACCTCATACGAGATGAGGGAACGGCATTTTTTTACATACAGGTTTAGGCGGACGGGGTTACAAGGCGGTTGGACTATGACTATCATATCAGGAGAGGCTCTTGATGCATCTGGAGTGACTGAACCAAAAACCCAACCGCGGCTCCTCAAGCAGCGCGCGTCAACTCCGAAATCCACTGCGCAGCTCGAGGCGCCGAAGATGGATGGAAGGGGGTGGTGGTTGGAAACGGTTCGAGATGTTCCCTTGGGGCAGCACGACCGTCGTAAGATGTCTTCTGTGCAGTGGCTCTCACTCCCCTCTGCTACCAGTTTTAAGGTCGCGCTCAGTCCGATTCTATGCACGTGGTTTACTCAGAGATAAATGCCAGCGAATTCCGTGCCGTTTACTCCCAAGTAAGCGTGTGCAACACGCGATCTGGGTGTGAGAGATGAAGAATCCAATCATGTGCCCACCGAAAATGGAATCCCTTTGAAGTGAATGGGATCTAACAGCACAGGATTGGATTCTGCTATCCAGAAGGATCCTGTTAGTAGGGAGGGGATCGTGGGTGGAACCAGGTGGGCCGCTCGATGTTGTCAGAATCCCAGCATGGCCCATGATCAGGGATGATGGGAGCTGGAATCCAACCGTATCCGGAGGGTCACAGGCTCCCCACCCCGGAACTAGGGTCTGATCCTGCATACAAAGTACAAGCTCTACTACCGTCGAACCATAGCCTTTCCTTTGTACCCTCCGAGGAAATAGATAAATCCGGCTCCCAGCCTGTGCACACTTGCCAGCTAAGCCTTATTTAGCTCCCTTATTTAGCTCCCTTATTTAGCTCCCTTCCCAGTAAACATGCATAGAATCTATCTGTTAGAGGCTAGAGCACCTTTACACCAGTATTTTCCAAAACTGGGTCTTCAGCTGTTGTTGGACTACAACTCCCATGATCCCTAGCTAGCAGAAACAGTGGTCAGGGATGATGGGAATTGTAGTCCAACAACAGCTGGAGGCCCAAGTTTGGAAAACACTGCTTTACACAATTTTATTTAAAAGCACCCCCCCAACCCACTCAATATGTTCCTACCACCCCATAACGTCTGTGTCATTTCAGTAAAAATGCTCCATAGACCAGGCCACAGAATCCACAGTGACGTCACAGTAGAACTTTCCACGAAAGCGTGTTCTCAAACAAGTTGTACTTCCCTCCTAATAATGAGTGCTGGGGCATTTGTGCTCATGCACGGCGGAGCGGAGGCAGAATAATGTGGACTGGCTTCTCTCATTATCCCTGTAGACTGCGTGACTCCTGATACACTTATGGGCTGCTCTAAGCAGTTACCTGAAGAGCAGAGTATCTGGCAAGGTCTAGGTTTGATTTGCGGGGGTGGGGCCGGGGAAGAGAAAGAAGGACAAAGAACTCAGATACAGGTATCAGTACTGCAGAAGCTGGACGACGTTTAAAAACTAGAACATCATGTTAGAGAATGAATCAAAGCATTTCCACCAGGAATTGCCTAACTCCCAGGGGATTGCATTTACTTCAAAGTAAGCTCAGGGAAAAGAATGTGTAAACCACTTACAAGGAAGTTCAACTCTTCTTTCCCAATGGGATCCTCTAAGGCCCGGGGTGTAAATTTACACTGAAATGCCAGCATGTGGATGTGACTTTGCTTCGGAGTAAAGATAAGGTCGGGATGCGAAGTTTGCTTCGAACTAAATAGGGGCCAGATCAGGTGTGATTTTGCAATGGCATGAATACAGAGGAGGAATTATTGTCCTCGAAGTAAATATAAGACCGGGTGTGAGAGGGATTTTACTTCGAGGTGATGAACAGATCGGGTGTGACTCCTTATGACAAGTGTGCAAGTAAAGTTCCGCTGAAATCGACGGAGCTTGACCTCCAAGTCCACGTGTAATCAGGATGGGAAGAAGCAACCCATTTAAGAGTCGACGGTTCTTATTTTCTGTTCACCACCCAACCCATCATTCCAGAGGCTCTCCATCAGAGTCCAGCTTGTTCCGTTTGCTGGTCCTGTGTTCTTCTGGAGCCATTCCAGTCAAGCAGGAGTTAAGCAGGAGCTGCTGAACACCCACCTTTACCACTCATATCTCTCTTCAATTTTCTTTTGCTTGGAGGACAATGATTTTCCAAGCTGTTTTTTTTTTTATAAAAATAAATAAATTTAAACAAGAATTTTATTTTCAAGCAAAGAACGTCCTTTCCCCATCATCACACCACCTTCATAGGCCTCCATGGCCCTTAGGCAGGGGTCTGGAGCGCCCCACACAGCCTCACCCAGGGCGCTCGCCCTCCTTCTTTTCGGTACCTTCTACCTGATACACGAGCTCCGAGGCCTCCTATTTTTATCACGCGGCTGCTGCAGAGCATAAAATCAGGGAACGACATTCGGCGCTAAGCTGCCCCAGGCGAGGCGTTCCTCGTGCATCTCTGTTTGTGCCGAGGCTCGCTTAGCAACGCGAGTCCTTTCTGGAGAGCCAAATGATGCTCTTCGACCCTGTTTTGGGCAAAGAAAGCTTTAAGGTCGGGAGGAATGGAGAGGAAGGGGAGGAGGAAGGGACACAGTGGTGGTGGAAACCCTATCCATTCGTTTCAAAGGGATTTATTTCCCTGTAAGATACGATCGGGGTGTTAATTTATCCACACACCCACCTCTCCCTCCCCCCCCCCTCTCTCTCTCTCTCTCACACACACACACACACGAGGTAACGGATTGCTTAGGAATCTCCAGTTACACTGCACCTATCCTGTTATACAGAATTGACTGCAGCACCCAAAGGCCTAACACACCCATACTTCTGAAGTATAACTTTGGAAATTCGTTTCTTCCACCTCGGTCCTAAAAACTTTCTCCAAGAAGGAAGGACTCCTCACTGGGAGGATTTGCTTCCAAACCAAAACGCCCAGTTTATGTGGAAGCAAGTTCCTTTTCAGTCCAGGGGACTTTCCGGTCAATATCTTGGTCTCGGAGGATCTCTCTTTCTGGGAGAGCGGGGGTGTCGGATGCGCGCAAGTCTCCCAGATTATACGCAGTCTTTAGAGAGCTTCATATAATGTAGTTCTACAAACAGAACAAAAGGGGGAGGGGGGAACTAGTTTAACTTCAACCCCCTTCGGAGTCTGCCCTCATTGGAAGCCTCTCTCAATATTAAGGTGAACGTTTACCCATTGATTTCAATGCCTGCCCGCTTCCGACTGTCGTTTGAACGGAAAGGGATTTCTTCATAAGGCTTCTCCAAATTAACAGTCTCTCGAAGGTGCGAGCCTTTGTATGTTTACTCGTAAGCAAGTCCCACAGCATTCAATGGGAGCTCTAAGAGGCAGAATCTTAAAGAACAGAGGCTCTGGTTATCAGGTGTTGGGGACACGGGATAGTCAATTTAAGACCATTAAGTCCGGAGCCTAATGCGAACTAATTTCACCTCCGCTGCTCTAGATTCACGTAGGTAGCCATGTGGGTCTGACGCAGTAGAAATATATATAAAAAATAAAAAAAAGTCCAGTAGTACCTTAGAGACCAACTAAGTTTGTTCTTGGTATGAGCTTTTTTGTGCATGCACACTTCACACGAAAGCTAAAGAATAAACTTAGTTGGTCTCTAAGGTGCCATTGGACAATTTTTAATTTTTTTTTATATATTTCCGTTGCTCTGAGAGGGTTTGCTTCCTCTTAACTGGTTTGCGAATATGACTCAATCTGAGCCAGGCACGCGAGGTCCCACAAGCATGTACAGAGTTCCTCACCTTGAAGTAGTTCCCAAGCATTTAAGATTAAGGGTTAGACATTCCGTATCACGTGTTGTTGCAGCACCCAGGCCAAGCTGAGCTCCGTTTCGTGTCTTTTTAGAAAGCAGTGCCGCTCTCCTTATTTCAAAAGGGTGTTACAATGACGGCCAAGTTCCTGCCCACCCTAAGGGGTTTTAAAGTCACAATTGATTTTTATTGGACTTTGTCAAGCCCCCTCCCTCATTCCCGCCTCCTCAGCTCCGTTGGGCCAAACGTCTGGGGGCAGAAGCAGTTATGGAGCCTGTTCAGCTGAGAAACATGAATTTTCCTAACCCTAACCTAGTGTTTCGCAGACTTGGGTCTCCAGCTGTTGTTGGACTACGACTCCCATCACTCCTGACCACTGGTCCTGCTAGCTAGGGATGATGGGAGTTGTAGTCCAACAACAACTGGGAACCAGTACCACCAATTTCAGCAGCCTTATATCGGTGCAAGACTGATAGGATGGAGTGTATAGAGTGAACTCCACGACACAGATATAGACGATTGTACCACCACCACCCCTTATTTATTCTTATCAGTATAATTATTCAGTATTAACCATTGTGGTTAAAGGGACTCATTGTGGTTAATGGTATGGCTTATTGTTATATGGCAGGGATGGGTCTTCAGAATTGCTGGACTCCAGCTCCCATCAGCCATGCCAGTTAGAGTCCAACACCACCATCGGGAGGATCACAGCCTGCCTGCCTGCCTGCCTGCCTGCCTGCCTGCCTGATATCAAGAGTCAAAAGACTACCGCATTGTCAAGGTTAGGGGGGGATCGATTCCAAGACGATCTGGCTTGTAACTCGAAATAACTTTTCAAAATATTTGATAAGGGCGCGCGGGGGGGGGGGGGGATCTCGGCAGCTTCCCTGCCTATCGCTGCCAAATGTAAATGGCGTTAAAAGGGAAACCTCCGAAGAAACAGGGGGAGCCAAGAGGAGACGCTGCCTTATGCAATCGCTACCGAATGAACTGACTGACGCGAATGCAAGACGTCGGGATAAGGGAGAGAGACTGGAAAGGGGTAAAATAAGCAGAGAGAACCGCTCCCAAGCAGCAGCGAAGATAGACGGAAGGATGCCCTGAGTGGCCAGAGGAAGCTGATCAGAGATGAGTTTCTACACCGACCAGCAGCCGTTCTCCAGGCAGGGTCTCAGACGCGAGTCTTCCCAGCCTTTACTGGAGATGCCGGGGTTGAAGGTGGGGGACCTTTCAAGATGCAAAGCATGATCGTGATTTTTTCATTTTTAAATGCGTTGTTCAGCCAGCCTGAAAGTCAATGCAGTTCCCTACTCGGAGAAACGGAACCTCCATCTTCAGAGAGCACCCGATGTTGGGGACCAGCCAGGACGCGGGGGGTGGCCCTTTTCACTGGGGCTTCATGGTTGGTGGACACACAGTCACACAAACGCCTTAGGAGGACGCAGAAGGCTGGCCTGGAGGGTCGGATCCAGCAGGCCGTTCTGACAGGGGTGCCTCTCAGTCTTAGAGGGAACAGGGGTGCAGTTAGAGGAGTTGAGGCTCTGGAGTGATTGATTGATTGCCTTTCTATACCACCTTTATCTTCCAAGGAGCCCGAGGTGGTGTGCATGGCTCTCCCCCCCTCCTCCCCATTTCATCTTCGCAACAACCTTGTGAGGTAGATTAGACTAAGAGGTGGTGACTGGTATCGGATGGCGCAGGTTATGTGTTCGTTTCCAAGGCAACGTAAAATGGGTAAGATCAGAGCTCCTAGTTCAGTTCCCTCGAAACAATTTGGCCGAATAGATTTTTGTCCCGCTGGCTTCACACGGTGCAAGCAGCTCCTTTGAATCCGGTTTGTCTGACCAGTTTGAGGATTAGTTTAAAAGGACCCTCCTCTTAGGGGGTTCCTCGGCAACGCAAGTCCTAGCAAGTGTCATCCTCAAGTCACCTACTCAAGAAAAAATCACAGGCAAGACAATATAGCTACTCTAGAATTAAAGAGGGGGCGTAGGATCATTTTCTCTGCCATCCCCGGCTATATTGGGAATCTTTATAAAGGTTTTCTTCTGGTATTGGAAAATATTCATCCCAGCCGAAAATGAATAGTTCATGGCAGGCCAAATGAGTGGCTGGAGCACACAGCTTGTGCTCTTCGGATTGGTTTTACGCACAGGTGAGACAGGTAATAAGCCTTTGCTGGATTTTAACCATCCGCAAATCGTGTGAATCACGAAGCTCCTTCAATTCCATCTTCTCTCCCGCATCACCGAACCCTGCCCTTTTTACATTAACATCATCCCGGAGACTCCTCTTTCCACACCGTACTGGTTCCTAAGAACCTGCCCAGATTCCCACTTAATAAATGGCAGAGCTAAGGCGGAAGTCGGAGTGCGCGATGGACGCATTGACTGCCTGATTTGTATCCCACTTAATTGGACGGAATTCTAAGCGCTCTCAAATCGAAATGAATTCGAATGAAACGTTGCTGGGATCGATTTGGAGGGAGAAAGCGCAAGGAAGCACCCCAAAATCCTGTGAAGTTTGCATTGTATTGGATAGGACCAGAAGCAACACGGTTCCTGGGCACCCACGCAATTGAACACTTGGAAGCAGCCCCAACGTAAACCTCGCTTCGCCTACTAGGCTTATTTTTACTAGGAACTGAAAGCCATGGAAAGGGTTCCACCATGGGAAATGCAAGAGGTGACCCAATTTTAAAAGACCTGCTTAGGTAATGGTACATCAGCATCCCATTGAAAAGAAAGAAAGAAAAGAATACTGGGCAGTCATGCCTTCACAAAAATTAGTATTTCTACAGCCCAGTCATTCTTACACCATTATTAGCCTCCATATGGTACATAGAACCTGTGCCCAACAGTGACTTGACTCAACCTAATACCTTAGTAGCTGAGACCAGGTTTGAATTTAGTATTTCTCATATCACAGCTCAGGTCTTCAGCCACTGTGCTAGGGCATGGTTTACTAAAAAGCATCATAAGCCACTGGACCAAATTCAAGGCGTTACTGTTAGGAAACTGCAACAGTTTGGGGCCAGTTTACTTGTGAGATTACCTTACTTCATATACGCCCACTTTGACTGCAGGGGGTTGGTCTAGGTGACTCTTGTGACCCCTTCCAACTCTTTGATTCAATGATTCATCTATGATTTGCAGAACTGGCGCTGTTTATGGGTGTTGCATAATACTTATGTGCATTGTAGGAAATCAGTCTTTGGTTTGATGGCAGCTCCTACACTTTGGAACTCCCTGACTATTGATATCAGGAAGGTGCCTTCACTGTACTGCCTAAAACCATTTCGTTTAGGCAAGCCTACCCAGACGTGTCTTTTGTATTTTAATTGTGTTTGTGTGTTTTTAAATACCTGTTGCTAGACGTCTTTTATTGTTTTCGCCATAAACTGCTTAGAGGTTTGATTACAATTAAGTGGTATATTAATTTTGTATTTTTTAAAAAAAGGTTAGTATGCTTCTAAAGAAGCAAGCATCAGGATTTTCAGGCTCAAAACTCAAGACATACACCTGCTGCAACACTACAGACCTTTCTGGCTAGGTAATGCAGGTACTGTTGACGGGGGGACCCAATGCAGAGAGGGTTGTGCATCCTTATCCAGGAGCTCTTGGCTGCAAAACCAACATGTGGGTCTGGGTGGACCCAGACCACAATAGGACAACTGTTCAGGTTAAATATTGTATCCTCATTCTAACTCCAACTGGAATCAAACAAACTACCACCTTTCACGCAATGTGTTTATGATTCAGAATGTTAGAAGGCACAACCCCCTGAAAAGATGTGCTACCTGTTGAAATGAAAGGGAGCTCTGAAGGTTACAGTGGTGCTAAGGAGTTGTGTTGTGCAGCTTTCATTCATTTCAGTGGGGCTTGTTCAGGCCAGTTCCCCCAGAATTGTGTACATATTTTCCGCATCTTACTCCCCGCTCTCTCTGCTGAAGGCAGCTTACAAACAATATAATGCAGACCTTACTGTATAATGATCTTAATGTGACTACAATCAACATCACTGACATGCAGAAATGACTGCATCTTAAGTTTTCTAGATGAAGGCCAATGTCATTATTCATTATTACATTCCTATCTTACCTTTTTCTAAAGAGGTCAAGGTGGCAGTTCTCTTTCTCACCATTTTATCATCAAAGGCACCCTTTGACATAACTGTCAACTTTTCCCTTTTCTTGTGAGGAATCCTATTTGGAATAAGGGAATTTCCCTTAAAAAAGGGAAACGTTGACAGCTATGCCCTGTGAAGTAGGTTAGGCTGACAGATTGTGACTGGCCCAAGGTCACCCAGTGAACTTCATGGCTGGGTGGGAATCTGAACCACAGCATCCCAAGTCTAACACCACAGTGGCTTTCTCATTTGGGCAACCAGCTCCACAACTTTGGGACCATGACCATGAAAGCCCTGCCGTCTGGCCTGCCTCCTTGGCTGTTCTCTAACCACCCTGTTTATGCCACGTTGGAGAGGGTTTATCTCAATATGACTTTTGCTCAGTGACTGACAAACCACGGTCTTACTTGTTTCCAAGTAAGGATGTTTAGCATAGCAAATGTCAACCTGCTTAAAATGTGGCATTCCATCTTAATTGGAAATGGCATGTTGTCTGGATTATAGGAGCAGCAAAGGTTGATGCCATCTTTATTTTTGTTTTTCTTCTAATGGTTTTCATTTCACCCCCACCCTCCGCTCACTCCTGCTAACAAATGGTTGTTGTTTTTTGGATGTTCTTTTTTTCAGGGGGGAAGGAAATATCCACAACCTCTGAATAAGAAAAAAGCACAACTCTCTCTCTTTGTTTTAAAACATGATAGGTGATTTAAATGGGTATGTTTCCCCCACCAGTTCCCCTCTGTTCTAAGGAAAGCTTTGCCATTTAAATTATCTAAAATGTTCAAGGCTCAAGCAGCCCAGTTCCGTCAGGGGGAGAGAAAGTTACAGTACTATGTGTGTGGATCAAATGATAAAGTGAACATGGGCTTAGGATTTAATGCTAACCCAACTTACCTGGGAGTAAGCCCATTAAATTCAATGGGACTTACTTCTCAGGAGACATAGCCAGGACTTGAGCTTTATTATTACATGTATATCTCACATTTCCTCCTAGGAGCGCAAAATGGCACACATGGTTTTTCTCTTTTCCCTTTTATTTTTACAACAGCCTTGTGAGGTAGGTTAGGCTTTGTGACAATGATTGGCCCAGGATCACCGGGTGAGCTTCATAGCTGAGCAGGAATTCAAAACCTAGTCTCCCAGCTCATAGTCCAACAGTCTAACCACTACACCACTCAGGCGATACTATATTGTTTGCAACTAGAGCAAAGTTGTAGGAAAGCCAACAATCTAAAAAAGCTTGGGGTTACTGTTCACAAGCTGGCCTGGGAAAGCCATCCCTCCAGAAAATAGGAGCCAACTCCTAGGGGTCAAGGTCCCTTTGGCCCCCCCCATTAAAATATTTGAGGGGGCTTTCTCCCCAAATTGATGGACATTGCCATCCAAATATTGTGCTTGTGCCACATCATGTGATTGGTTATGGGGTGGAGCTTACCTGGGCCCCCCAATATTTTATACAAGTTGGCACCCCTGCTCCAGAACCAGCATATGATAAGGCCAGCAAGTTCTGTTTACGCCACTGATTTCCAATCTTCAGCATCAGGAACTGGATTTGAGCTGTTGCTCTTGGGAGGATTTCTGCCTTCAACGTACTGTAACAATTCAGGCCCTTAAACCGCTAGGGAGAAAACAACTGCTCAGCAGGGCTGCCACACATTTGCTCCTACATCTGCTATAGGTCTTGCCTTAAAAGCTTTGAATCCCATGCCCTTTCGAAAACCAGCAGAATAAAATCTGGGAGATGCTGGATCAAGGCCCAACAACGCAGCTCGCCGCCACTGAACTGGGCCTAAACCCAACACGTGGACGCAAGGCCTGCCCGGGAGGAGGACGACAGCGGTATAAGGGGATGCTGCGGCTGCTGCCTCCTCATTGGCTAGCCGAGGAGGCGAGGGGCGGGGTCGGCGCGGAGCCCCGTCGCGGCGATTGGCCAGCGGGAAGGCTCAACGTGAGGAGCGCAGGAGAGCGTTGCCAAAGCCCGGCTTGGATCGTGACCTTCTCGAAGGTCGCTGGAAGCGCCCAGGCTCTTGGCACCAGCTGCCTTCGCCCTTTGTGGCATCTGCCACCCTGGAGGAGGCGAGGGGGGTGTGTGTCCTAAAGCCCTGGGAATTTCCTCTTTGACCCCGGCCTAGGAACACAGTGCAGAGGGGGCATGGGAGGGAAGGAGGGAGCGCGTGGCCTCCGCAAGAGCTCAGCGCCAAAGGCCTCGGCCAGCCGTCGGGTACACCTGTCGGAGGCCGGAGGAACGCCCCACCCTCTACGATCGTTGAAACCCAAAGCCTGAGAACAAGATCCAGGGTGGAAGGGGCTGCGAAGGGGCTGCGATAGAAAGGGCCCCGTCCTCGCGGTGATAATGCTTTTTTGTATCCGGACGCACCGTCAAACTCCCCCACCTCCCCTTCTTCTCCCCGCTTTCTGTGCTTCCAAATGGAAAGCTGCCCGCTTCTTGGGAGTTCTGGTGCGATCTCAGACGCATGCATTACTCAGAAGAAAGCCGCGTCGAACTTGCTCAGAGCGGGACTTATTCCCACGTAACGGTGCACAGGGTTGCAGGCTGAGTCGCAATTAAAATGGAGCCAAGCCCACGTTGCTTTAAAGTGGGAAAGGGTTTGTTTACACGCTGTCAGAATGGGCCACTCTTGCTAAGATGCTAGAAGCTGAGGTTGCGCCCTCGGCCTTCGTCCAACCGAAGACGCCCCTTGTACACGCAACCTTCTCCCGCGGCTTGCAAGAGGTGGCTTTCTTATCCCACTCTGAAATCGATGTAGATTTCACCTTTCCCATTTCTATCTGCAAATCAGTTTTTTAAAAATCGTGCGCTCTTGAGGAGAGCAGCTCTTTTCAGTGGCATCATAGCATCGGAAATGCCTCCTGACGAATATTGCGTTCAGGATCCAAGCAGGTAACAGTTACCGTTTTCGAGGTTTTCGAAGAACACATTTGACGGGGATGTGGAAAAGGAAAGGAAAGGAAAATAAATAATAAAAACCCGAACGAACTGTAGCCTTTTTATTTTAGGAAGAGAGCAAAAAATCATAGTAGGAGTCTGTTGAGCACAGCTCTCCTTCTCTCTTTCTAAAACCTACAGCATTCTGTTAATATGTTAGCTAGACATGCACTAATTGTATTACCATGTTGTGAGACGAAACACCTCTCATTAATTTAATTTTTGCCCATTAGGTGACAGGATAAATGCAATAATAGCGTCACTGATTTTCGCTCTCTGGCGTTGGAAGGGGCTGGTCTGGAATCCAGCACCAATTTTTTGACTCTAGTGGGAATTTCAGCAGTGTAACTGCATGATAAATGTACGATGGGATGTTATTGTAATGAATAATGACATTCTGCAACGGGCCACATCGTCCTGATAGGTTCATCACCAAGGATACAATTGCTACAAGGTCATATTATTGTTATAAGGTTAATTTACCGGCATCCACTCTATTTATACCACGAGGACGTTACTATCCTTACTATTCCTTCTGTCCTCATCATCTTTCATTGACTGACTGACAGCGCGGACCACTTAATTAACCCTCTCTCTGAATAGTAAAGCCAGAAATAGAGAATGCAATATTATTTACAGTTGCCTTGTCAATATTAATGCTCGGGCTATTTTCGATTCCCCGAGCTCTCTTCGGGATTATGAGGCTCTCACCCAGCGGCAAGATCA
Organism: Podarcis erhardii; assembly: GCF_964252035.2. NCBI lineage: Eukaryota > Metazoa > Chordata > Lepidosauria > Squamata > Lacertidae > Podarcis > Podarcis erhardii. Next base: position 53,653,944 of record NC_138497.1, on the reverse strand, counting down.
AGCCCGTTTCCCGTTCGGGTTAGGGGAAATCACGTGCATAATTATAACCAGGTAAGCAATAAACGTGCACGCCAAAGACATCTCAACTAGCAAGCGGAGGGAGATAATCCGGAGCATATGCCCGATTTCCATGGCGTTGGGAGGAACAACCTAATGGGCCTGGCAGAAATCCTTCCTTACCCGAGGGGAGGCACCGAAGGCACCTTTCTCCCCGCCCTGCACCAAGAAGGTCACTGTCAGGTTGCGAACCACACACACACACACACACACACCCAGCGAGGAAATTTTCTCCCCCGGTTTTGCGAAGCAGGAGGACAAACGCAGCCAGGGCTGAAAGGAAGGAGCAAAACAAAATTGGCTGCAGCTTTAGCTTGACCTGAGAAAGAAATCCGCCGAAGGGGTTAAGAAAAAGTCTTAAAACTTCCCCATAAAGCTTCGTGGGCCCACCTTACCAAGTCTCGCGAGCTTTGGTCAAGCAGCCTTTGGTTACGCGGTAGATTTTGAACTGATATGTTTGGAACGCTTTGCCGTTGCAAAAGATAAAGCAAAGCTCGTTCCATTGGTCACAAATTGTTATTGCTCCGATGCAATCAAGGCCGCCCTCGCATCTGTCTCGGGAAAGACTCGGGACGTTTGAAACGCCTTTCATGTGAGGCTCACCACCGCAGCGTTGCACAAGAAAATGAACCTTAAGGCGTCCCGTAGCGATAAATCTCCCCCGCCGATGGAAATATTTGCTTAAAGCACCAGCGACATTATTTCAGCAGGTTGAATCTATCAACTCGCAAAACTTTTCTTGGCTTTAGCCATCTCTTAGGTGGAGATATATGCTTCCCCACCCCTCACTGCAAATTCCTTCTATTGTCCTTCCCCATTTTACTGACTTACTACTTTTCTTTAATTCACTAGCAAAGTAAAGTTATACATCTATACTCATAAATAAGATAGAGGATTGCAGCCGTACTTGTTTATTTGCTGATTTGTATTATTGTTTAGCAATCACTAAAGCAAAAGAAACACAAATCAAAGGCATGTGCCAAGTTTTAAAAGAGGGAATGGAAATGAATCCCTTACCTCTCAAGTACTGGTTGATCCCTACATCCTAAATGATAGTGCTTCCTATCGAGCTCTTAATGAAATCCACGTCCCACTTTTGATTTATTAGTTAAACCATGGCTCCCTGTAGCCCTCTAAAAGCAGCAGCTGAGGGAGCCATCTCAAAAGGTAAGGAGGATGGCCTGCAATTGCTCTCCTGATATTTGAGCTCTGGCATTGGATACAAAGATGTGGAAAATATAAGCAGAAATTGCTGCTCAGTCATGAAGCTGAAGCTAACCTTAATGCTTGGGCAAGTTTATATTAGAGGAGGCAGTTTGTAAGGTAACCTTGTCCCAGAACATATAGGGCTTTAAGTGCTGGTGCCAACACTTTGAAATGAGCTCCAAAACAAACTAGTTGGAATGAAAATGGCTTAATCCAAGGAGTAATATAATCTGACCAGGTTGGCCCATATAATCTCTAGAGGTTGGATTTTGAATCAGTTGGGTTTCCAAGCCATCTTCAGACATAGTCCCATGTAGAGATATTTTCTGTAATTCAGTCTAGCTCTGATAAGTGAACAAGGCTAGGTCCAGTTTCTCCAGGGAGGATTGCAGCTGGCATACCATCCAAAGCTGATAAAGATCCCTCTGGCTATTGCTATGAGTGGCCATCCAAGAGCAGGGCATGATTGAGAAGGTCCCTCAAGTTGTGTGCTCGCTTCTTAAATGAAAGTGCAATCCCCATCCAATACATGCTGAACTCCCAACCATTAGTAACTTTCAGTTTGTTTACTCCCACCCCCACACAACTCCAATGCCAAACACCAGTTCAGGATTTCTGGAGATTAGCCGATGTCAACAAGAGAGAGAACTGGGTTCCATCTGCATATTGATAAGTGTCAAGGCCAAATCTCCAGATGACTTCATCCAGTGGTTCCAGTCCACAGCCTCCATGGGCTACAAGCTGCTTCCTAAAGTGATTTCATAGAGTGTTAACTCAAAACATTTTGCTGCCTCAGGCAACTACAGGATCTGAGAAGAACATGCTAGGATCCTTTACAAAGTTGTAGAAGTTGCTGAAGTACAAACACTTGTATCTGTTGTATGTTGTGCAAAGTGGTTTGACCATCTGTCCATCTGTTCTCTATAAGTTTGGACACCTCTTGAGACATTGTCACTAAACTCAGCATGAGGGTTCCTGAGGTGGGGTGGAGGTTTTTGTCAAAGTTGGGATGTTGGCTGCCATTTTGAATCAAGATGGCAAACCTGAATGTGACTTTGGTGTGATGGGTCCAAACTGTACTGATTTAGACACCTCTGAAGATATCATTGCTCAAGTTGGTACAAGTATTCCTGAGGTGGAGGTGATGTCTTCATCTATGGTTGGATGCCAGGCACCATGTGGAATCAAGATGGTGGACCATATAAACCCTAATTAAAGATTAGTGCCCTCACACCTAATCGTGGCCTAGTCAGGTGTTCCCTGGGTCAGGTTGGAATGTGCATGTTTGTTTGTGTGTGTGTGTGCACAGCCCTAAAACTCACAAATTACACCATCCATATAAAAATCATAGTATTTTTTGGTTTCTTCAAATTCCTGGGCAGCATTTGACTCTTCCTGCTAGTAGCATATCATCTACACATTGTGCTCCAGCCACCTCTGCAAGGGATTATGCACCTCTCAGATCATGCGGTTTCATTGTTATCCATAATATCATTACTGTCCAAGTGACTGCAGTCTTGCTCGTCCAGTTGGGCCAACCTTGTTTCTGTGCAGGAATTTTGTCACAGCTGAGACAGCTCTTACTTATCAGACTACTATGGAAAGAATGGCTGTAATGTCTAGAGTGTATGAGAACAATATTGAGAAATGGGGTCAATGGGACTTAAGATTTAACAGTGTGCTTAAATCCCTTTAATTACAATGGGATTTAGGTACATCTAACTTTCCCAGGCTTGCGCCCTAAAGCTACAATCCTGAAATCGCTTCTTAATTAGTAACCCTGGGATTTCAGTGGATTTCCTCTGGGATAAATGATTTGAGATCTACAAACAAATGCTCCTGTGAAGAAGGAAGAAAGGACCTACACATAGTATCAGAAGGTAGGTTTTGAGCCACCTATCCCTGGTGACTTCAAATGATGGCAGGGAGAAATCTTAACAAACAACCTACCAGCAGAGAGATCTCAGTGGAAGAAGTTTGGGGTTTGTGACAAGTGATGGTTTAAATTTATTTGGTGGTGGAATGCAGTGAAAGATCCAGAGGCTGCTCTGAAGTTTGAAATGACAGTCCAGAGAGTGGAGCTGCAAAGCCACCTGTGTCCTCTCTGCCACTCAGATTTATAGAGTGCCACATTTTAATAAAAAACACACACACTTTCCCACTTTGGTGCATTAAGAGATTTCTAGCAAGACACAGTAATGTTGCTATAAATTTCTTTCCCAGCACCCTTGCAAGTAATAACTCAAACTCAGTATTTTGGATTAATGTTTATTTTGATGGCTGCATTCCAGGAAGGAAAGGGAAGGGAAGGGTGCCTCCCCACCCACCCCCAGATTGCTATTAGCCTGATGTTTTCAATAAAGACAAGCACAAACTGGGGAACAAACACTTGAGGAAAGAAGGAGGAAATCTAAAATGTCTACCAGTGGGCACCTGAGCAAATAACAATCATATGGAGACTGGCTTAGTAAAATTATTGTTGAAGTCACCTCTCAGTGGATTGGGCTGCCTAGCCCACATAATCAGATCATGGACACTGACAGAAGCAGTACTTATGTCTGCATACTGGAGAATCTACAGACACAATAGCACTCAGGAATCTTTAACCTTAATACAAATATGACCTATAGTAATGCATAAAAACTCTTGAGTGATAGTCTGGAACAACAGGTTTAGGCAATCTAGCCATGCAAAGGATGCAGCACTGGTCATCTATTGTAAATCCTGCAATCTTTAAAGAGTTGTCCCTGAACAGTTTCCCTGGACCTTAAATAGTGGACACCTGGCCTTTCCCTTACACAGTTCTGAGCCTGTCTTGTGTTGACCACTTTGTGCTAACTCAGGGACTAGAAGTCAGCAGACTGAACTATTAACACTTGTGCTGATCTAGGGTGCAAGACTGGTCTAAGTGGTGATCTCATCAGTGCTGACAAGAAGTTGTCTCATTAGAAGTATTATGTGTTCAATTAGTAGTTGGATATCTTGTTCATCACTTTGAGCAGGAATAAGGAATTGATGGTCCCTCAGGGTTTGCTTGACGGGACGCGGGTGGCGCTATGGGTAAAACCTCAGTGCCTAGGACTTGCCGATTGTATGGTCAGCGGTTCAAATCCCCGCGGCGGGGTGAGCTCCCATCTTTCGGTCCCAGCTCCTGCCCACTTAGCAGTTCGAAAGCACCCTTAAGTGCAAGTAGATAAATAGGTACCGCTTTATAGCGGGAAGGTAAACGGCGTTTCCATGTGCTGTGCTGGTGCTGGCTCGCCAGAGCAGCTTCGTCACGCTGGCCACGTGACCCGGAAGTGTCTCTGGACAGCGCTGGCCCCCGGCCTCCTAAGTGAGATGGGCGCACAACCCTAGAGTCAGACACGACTGGCCCGTACGGGCAGGGGTACCTCTACCTTTACAGGGTTCGCTTATAACTCCCATCATCTCTGACCATTGGTCATGCTGGCTGAGGCTGATGGAATTTTGAGTCCAAGCACATAAGGAGGGCCACAGGTTTGTTTGTCATTCCTGATTAAGAGGATATGAGACTTGGGATAGGTTTGTTTGTCTTAAATTAAGTCATCCATTCATCTGTTTGAATTATCATGCAAATTCAACCAGTAGACTGGGGCAAATAGCCACTGAAAATACACTGCACATTTCACTCCAATAACTTGTGGAGTTCTTCCTATGCTAAAGTCAACTCTGATCATAAACTTTCATCACCAGTGATATTGAATGTATTGATATAGGGGAATAAAACAATTAAAAACAAACAAACCGTGCTATATTTTCTGACATCATTGATGATTCATTTGACAATTGATTCCTCACAAGTGAGCTACCGGCGTCAGTGGTGGAGCAGATACAGGGAGCCCAACAGTAGCTGGAATAAAAGTCAATAACAGCTAACTCTAGTTTTGTCCACATCCTCCAATTGGATAAGACAAAGGGGATTTTAACTGTGGATGAAAACTTTATATATGCTCACACATTCTGAGCCATTAAATAAGCACAGGAAAAGTTTATAGATCAGCCTTCCTGCTGTCACTTCTGTCTAAATTCTCCCCCCGCCCCATGCAGTGCACTCTTCCTAGCCATGTACAATCTCTTCTGGTCATCTTTCATAAGTGCATGTCTTGTCACTGTCTGACACATCCTTAGACTTCCAGTTAAATTTGTGATGCTATAGGAAAGCCAGACTGATGCAAGATATCTCTCCCCCCCTCTCTCATTCCCTCCCTTATCCCAGTCTTTTTGCTGCTCTGTGTCAAGGTAGTGGTGGTTACACCACAACTGGAAAAAAACTGGCTTAAACAAACAGTGTTCCAGTTGCGTATCAAATAATCTCTGTGTGTTTCCTTGGCTAAAGAAAGGCCACTGACGTAGAATATGTCAGATCGGCCTTTTCATGGACAGTATGGATCAACGTGTTGGTATGTGGTACCCGAGGCATTGCTGTAGGAGAGATGAGATACTACCAGCCAGTTGCGCAGTATTATAGGTTAAATGGGGGCAAGTTCACTTGTAGCTTGTATCATGTTCCATAGTATATTTGGCTCTAAATTAAACTACATTATGAGAGCTTGGCATTGTTAACTATCCTGGTGGAGTATTGAAGTACATATGTTGTTGCAACTAGCAAGCCAAGAGAGCAGGAAAAATCTACCATCAACAATGGTAAAATGAAGCAGAACAAAACACCAATGACAGTTTCCTCACTGCAGCAAATAGCAGGTTCAGAGGCCAGTTCTATTGGGACTATGGCATTATGGGAAAGTTTTAACCTGCTCTGCCCCATGGTCCTGATCAGACTCTCTTCAACAGCGGCTTTAAATTTTTTTTTTAAACAGCTATGTGAAATGCAGTCAATCAATGCATTTCACAGATTTTTTAGTTTGATTCTTAGGTTATTATTCTCATTATCCTCAAATGTCACGTTAATTTTTTTGGAAGCTCAGCATGTCAGCATACTCTTGGAATCAAGGTCTTCAAGGAAGAGAATACTTCATATATTAAGTTCTGACAATGGCACTCAGTTTGCTTGGCATGGCCAGGGACATGGCCTATAATCAAACTGCTTAGTAGAGAATGGGCAAAGCTGAAAACCACAGATTCAAGCAGAGATCCATATCTGGCTAGGCTGAAATTACCTGAAATATTGTTTCACAGGAAATTTGGCTGCCAAATTTAGTACATATGGCTCAGAAAGAAGAAAAAGGATTTGGAGGCATCTGAAAGTCGGGTAAAATAAATAAATACAATAACAGTAGTAAGAAAATGAGCCACAAGGATTGCCATTCATGAAATCTAAAGATAAAATATTTAGGCACAAAGATACATGCTGTGATGGATGGTGTGAATGGATGGATGCAGCCGCAGTCATATGAAGCTGTCAAATATTTAACTGCAGCAAAAGTCACCTTCAAATTATTCTAGAAGAGAAAGAAATGGAAGACTTAAGAGTCTAGGTCAGGACTGCCCTCCAGACACTGTTGGACTACCAGTTTTGACCATTGGCCATCCTGGCAGGAGCTGATGGAGAGCACCGCATTGGTTATTTCAGTGAGTCTAGATAATAGTGGGAGTGGAGTTCAAAGCAACATGATCATGATGATGGTGACGATGAACAACCTTTTTTGAATACTTCAAGTGGTCAGCTCAGTCCAGAATATGTTCTCGATCCAGTTCAGATTCCTGTGCCTGTTTTGTGCTGAAAATCTGCAATTTATTCCCCCCAAAGCAGAGAGAAATAACAGCAAAGCAGGGGTGGAGGGTTGGATGGCATACTGGTGTGGGGCTTTGGTCTGGACTTGAAACATAATTTCAATCAGTTTTATGTGACAAGCTTTTTTATTTTTATTTTATCATATTGTGTCATTTGGTGCTTAGCCTATAGATCAGCCAGGAAAACAGACTATAACATGAGCTGCTACAAGTTTAACCAGTGCTGAGTCTAAGTGTGTAAATACTATGCATTTCAACTCAGAACTAAACTCTATGTCCTAATTTATAGAGACCATTCAGACAGCAAAAAGATGAATCTATAATTCAGTAATAGTTTTCCCCAGTGGAAAAGGAGATGTTGGGAAAGGGAAGTAGCCCCTTAAGAAGGGCATTTTATGTTGTTGTTGTTGCTGCTGTTGATTAAATTTGAATACCACCCTTCATCCACAGATCTTGAGACAGTTACCTCTGGCTACTAGTAGCTGGCAGAGTTATGAAAAAAGACCAGGTTAGTGTCAGAGCAGACTGTGGTGTTCTGCTATGTTGTACTGCCTCCAGCTGAATCACTTTGAGTGAAGCAGAATGCAAGAGACTCCAGACCAAAAGCAGCAGCAGCAGCAGCAGGACTGAGCAACATGCATATATGCATATATTTAAATTCCTCTGGACCAATTCTTCTGCAATTGGCTAAAAATAAATAAAAAATGCAAAGCCTATTCACAAGGCAGAGAAACAAACAAAACGCTTCCTGGTTCATCAGTACCATTCTACAATGCAATTAGATATCTCCATGAGATTCAAGTTTCAAATGAGGTTAAAAGCTTTATGATTTGTTTAATCAATCCATGTAAACCCAAGGGGCTATTTTTGACCCACAGGGTATTTGTGGCGCACAAAGGGAAGATATCTGCAAACAGACAGTTATATGGTCTCCTCTGTTATATTGGTTGGTAGATGCTAAATGGTTCTGGAATTAACTGGTCGGGGAACATGTTTTCTAATGGATGTCATGTGAAGGGTGTCATCAGCATTGCATTTGGGCAGAGACCAGCACTGAGATGCATTTTGAAGATAAAAATTTCCACAGAACCATGTGCATGCACCGTTCATGGTAATAATGTAATACACCAATTACAATTAACTAAACAGGCACTATTCTTTGTGTAATGATATAACATTATTGTTATGTGGAAAGACTAAAAAATACCACTTTGTTGAAACGTGTAGGGAAAGAGAATCCAACACAGTGCCCTTCTTGTTGGTATGCCAGCTCCCATCAGCCCCAGACAATATGGCTATGGCCCAAGAACACCAGCAGGCACTACAATGGCTACCTATAATAGAGGGAGTAGCTGTGCTAACTGTTGCTGGCATCTGTGTGCCCATAGCTCAGTCCGAGAGTCCACAGATGACATGCAGAAAGTCCCAGGTTCAGGCATTTTTAGAATAATATTTGCTAGCAAACTTGGAAAATGCCTCTGTCTCAGTTTTTAGAGAGCTATTGCCAGCCAGGGTAAACAATTCAGGGCTAGATGAACCAATAATCTGACTCAGTATAAGGCAGCTTCATTTTCCCACATTTGTTCATCAGTCTGCTGCTCTACAGTTCTATGATTATTCCATATGAAGTGTACCAGTTGCCAGGCATGCACAATTTTGAACTTTGAGATTTAGTTAGTTACGGGTGCTGAGGGTTGTTAGGAGACCACCATACTGAAATTCCCATAGTCCCCTGGGAACTAAACCATTATGGGAACAGACTCCTAAACCCTCTCCACATCTTTAACAACCTACAGCTCCCAGGATTCTCTGAGAGGAAGCCATGGCTGCTTAAAGTGCTATATTACTGCTTTAATTGTACAGTGGTACCTCAGGTTACATACGCTTCAGGTTACAGATTCCGTTAACCCAGAAATATTGCTTCAGGTTAAGAACTTTGCTTCAGGATGAGAACAGAAATTGTGCTCCGGCAGCAGCAGGAGCACAATTAGCTAAAGTGGTGCTTCAGGTTAAGAACAGTTTCAGGTTAAGTACAGACCTCTGGAACGAATTAAGTACTTAACCCGAGGTACCACTGTATAGTGCATAAAGCAGAGCTTTCCAAGCATTTCATGTTGGTGACACGCTTTTTAGACACGCATGATTTCGTGACACAGTAATTCAGTTTTACTAGTTAAACTAACCCCTTTCCAGAAGCAGGGGGAGCTTTCGCGCAACACACCTACACACTGCAGCCGACACACTAATGTGTTGCGACACACAGTTTGGAAAGCTCTGACATATACAGTCTTCGTTGCTGTGGGTGGGGCTAGTTGAAGCTTAGCACACATTTACCATAACTCTTGTGGTATGTCCTATTTTTTTAATCCATTTTTTAATTAGCACTAAAACATTTTCCTGGCTTTTTTTAAAAAAATAAAGAGATATAGCCCTATAATACAACAATGCTATAATGTTATATTTTTAAATACTGACAAAAATACATTTTTTCCAGTCACTATTTTTATCAACATTTTTAACAATGGTGACCAGAAAAGCTTTTTTTTAAGCAAACCATTTCCAAAAGATTACAGTATTTTTCTGTCTATAAGACGACCCCATGTATAAGACAACCCCCATTTTTGGGGACTCTGATTTAAGAAAATGGGGGGATATAGCCCCCATGTATAAGCTGCCCCCAAATTTGGGACATTATTTTTTAGGAAGAAAACCTAGTCTTATACACAGAAAAATATGGTAATATTGTAGCATTATATATTATGGCACAAGACCTCTCTTTTCCTTAAGTGGGAGCTTAATACAGATGGGAGCTTAGTACTGCAAACGGGCCATTCAGGTATCACAAATGGATTATTGGCAACAGTCTTAACAAGCAAACAACTTTCTTGGCTTTTTCTCTGGAAATGGTAAATCTGGATTCCATGGGGGGAAAACATGGGCTGGCATTTTAATGCTCTCGATGCCATATGGAGCCCGTGAAAAACTTGTATGCATGAGTAGCACCCATCTTAAAATAAACACCCATCTAGAAGCACCTGGCAGCTTTCCTGTTGCATGGCAGATGGGGATGAAACTCATTCGAATTTGTCGCTGGAGCATAAGCAGCAGGAGAAGTGACTGCACAGACATGTCCTTCATCTGCTGTGGGATGAACCGGTAGAAAAAGCTGTGGGACAGACTGTATAGGAACAACCTGGCACCCCTCCTCTGATAGAACTGTGAGCAACCTTGTGATTGCCCTCTCCTGGCCACAGATGGATGCATGGCATAGGGAGCTTCGCCAAGGCCAGATGGACATCTGGGCACACCTGAAGCTCAAGCAACGTCAACCCATGGGTTTTGTCTCATGCAGATGAAGTCATGAACCTGTGAAGATGTAGCTCTAATCTGCTCATAAATGTTAGGAACCATTACCAAGCTATACTAGCAGGGCCTTCTTAAGCATATCCGGCGCCGTGGTGAAAAGATCCCTCCGGCGTCCCCCCCCCCGTTTCCCAGAGTTGTTGACCTTTTCCAAAGCCTCTGCGGGGATCGCTCTCCTCTTGTGGAGGCTTGGGAGGCAAGCTGCACGCCCACCAGCCATATGGTTGACAGGGCACAGCTGGTGGGTGTGCAGGGAAAGGGGAGGCCACCGGCAAAGCCGCACAGCTCCCCCACTCGCTGGGGTGCTCCTGAGAGGCCAGGGCCCTGGCGCAATGCACCAGTAAGCCCAATAGGAAAGACGGCTCTGTATACTAGTGTATGAATGCTGGGCTTTAAACAGAAAACAACAGGGACCTGGACTACTGATTCTGCACAGGATAGCAGAAGTGGCTGATTTGCTGTTGTCAGTTCAGTGTTGTCAAGACTTGAGTGATTTTTGTGGGGCTTGGTTCCTCAAGGAATCCTTTGTTCTATCCTGTCAACAAAAAGCCTGGTATAAGTTGTGACTCCCTATCAACTGGCTGCCTCTCCACTGACTGCTATCGTGAACATTACAAACCTAGGTCTTTGAGGTAGAAACTAAACATTATTCTGATCAGTGGCAAAATTAACATCAATCCAATGTATGTTATTTATTGCATTTATATACCAAGGAACTCAAGGCACCCCACTTTTTATCCTCACCACAACCCTGTGAGGTAGGTTAAGCTGAGAGATCATGGCTGACCCAGGGTTTGTGGGTGAGGTTTGTGGCTGAGTGGAGATTTAAACTCTGGTCCTAGTTCAGTACGCTAACCACTATCCCACACTGGCTGCAACATTTAAGTACTAATAAAGGAGGTGATGTCTCATGGCACTCTCTCAAAATTTACCACTGTGTTGGCCAGTAAAAATACTACTAATAAAAGACACCACTGTACAATAAACATAATCATAATAAAAAGTGATAACTGACAAACAACAACAACAACATCAACAACAGTATCGCAGGGCATACTCCAAACTAGATAATTAATAACCTCATAAGAAATTACCAAATGTATGAAATGCTCTCTAGATTTTTGGAAAAAAAAACTTGGAGAAACAATGAGAACTAGCTTGGTCCTAAGAAGAAAAGACTTTGCCTTGCTATATAGGTGCCATGCTCCTGAAGCTCACTGGTCATTTGGGAGTTTTTGTTTTATAGTTAGGGGGATAATGACTTTAATACTCATTTTTTCTTTTCCACCAGTCCTGACTGCAGTTGCAAAGCTGTGGTTAGGATAAGAGTGAGCCAGGAGGCCATAAATCAGCCAGATTCAAGTTCCTTAACCTTTCATATTAACCTTTCGCATTAAATTGCATGACTGTGCTATGCTTTGCAGCTGTGAATCGTTCTGCAATAAATTTATCAGCTTCTGCTCTGTGAAGTGTGCACCCTTTATTGGCACTCTTTTTCTTGGCGACTCAGGGGAAAAAAAATCATTCAGGAGAAACTTACTGATTGGGATATGTGAAGATGAACCAAATGATCAGTCACTCTCCAAAGGGATCTGGCAGGAAAGCTGTATGTTTGTGAGTGGGGATACCTGAAGAAGTGTGCATGCACATGAAAGCTCATACCAGTAACAAACTTAGTTGGTCTCTAAGATGCTACTGGAAGGATTTTTTAAATTTTGTTTCGACTACGGCAGACCAACACGGCTACCTACCTGTAACTAGAAGTGGGGAAAGGAGTTCAGTTAATGCTAACATACAAAGGAAAACCTAGTTCAATTAGTTCTTTCCTGGAGGGAAAAGGGAGCCAGGAGTTAAATCCACCTGAGGCTTTAAAATAACATACCCACTTATACATGTACAATCAGAACCTTATTCCAGCAACACTCTGACAAGCATCTCTCTTGCTCTCTTTAAAAATTGGTTTGTTTAATGGGAACCGTTATATGAACATAAGAAAAGTCCTGCTTGATAAGACCAAAGGTCCAATGAATCCAGAATCTTGTTCTTCATAGCAGCCAGTCAGATTCCACCAGGAAGCCTACAAGCAGCACATTGAAGGCAGTAACCCTTCCTGTTTTTGCTTCCCAGCAACTAGCTATCAGAGAGATATAATGTCTCTGATGAGCTTTCCTTTTGTTTAGCCAGATGGTATGAAACTATGAACGGTACTCTGATCTCTCTTACACAGCAGTAATTCCACTGGTGAAGGAAGTTATGCCCATGTCAAAATGGCACGAGGAATGGATGGTATATTCAGGCCCTAAGAGTCATTTGAATGGCCAATTCCTTCTCACTTACTAAGCAACTTTAGTAATTTGTCCTTAAGTGCTTAGAGACACTGTTGTGTTGTCCTGTTCTCCACCCTGGGGATTGCCAAGGGAATATTTAAATAGATTTTGGGGTCAATGCAAGGTGATTCACACTCCCCACTCCTGTTTAACTTGGCATTTGAAGAAAGTCATCAGAACCAGATTAGAACTTTTGATGTTGGTGTTCATCTGAATGGCAGCCACAAGCCTCTTGCAGATGCTGATATAAATTTAACAGCAGAACATTTGAACACATTTGAGGAACTGCTTCAAAGATGGACTTGCACAACAACAAAAATAGGTTTGAAAAATATTGGGAGCACATCCCATTTCTCAGTAATTAGTGAAATCTGGACGCTAAGAAGCAACACAACACAACACAACACAACACAACACAACACAACACAACACAACACAACACAACACAACACAACACAACACAACACAACACAACACAACACAACACAACACAACACAACACATGGTCAGTGCTAGCTTCGTACTTTGCATCTTTACAATGACTGCTAGGGATGGAAGGATCTGTCACTTCTGGTTCTTTCAGTTTCTCACTTTTCCAATCTTAAATTCAATTCTCGGCATTTCTACAGCAATTTGCATTGTGCCCCTCCCCCAACCATCAGGAAAATCCATTATTTTCATGTGCATTTCTCCTAATGCACACATTTTTGCAAGCATTTTCTCCTAATCTTTGTATGCAGTTTTCACTTATTTATTTTTATTCATGCTTCCCCCTAATATATGCATTATTGGAAACATTGGTTAGAGAGGTGCATCACAAACTTTGGATAAGTGCACATTTCAAAGGATGGCTGTTTTTCAGTTCTCATGTTGTTTCAGAAAGTGCGAATTTGAGAAATTTGGCCTTAAATGTGAACTGAATTTCTTCCTTATTCCTAGTGCAACATTCTATCCCAGACAAAGAGAGCAAGACCAATCCGTTTTACCCACTAAGAGGTACTCATTCTCTCCTCTGCCCAGCTTCTTACTTTGACCTACAGCTGATTCAGACTCCACAGACAATAGGAGGTGCTGGACTTCGTGGAGAATCACACCAGAACTTTATAGTATTTTAAAAATTAAAACCAAGCTGCTTAGGAATCTAAATCCTATACAGTGGTACCTCGGGTTAAGTACTTAATTTGTTCTGGAGGTCCATTCTTAACCCGAAGCACCACTTTATCTAATGGGGCTTCCTGCTGCTACCGCACCACCGGAGCACAATTTCTGTTCTCATCCTGAAGCAAAGTTCTTAACCTGAAGCACTATTTCTGGGTTAGTGGAGTCTGTAACCTGAAGCGTATGTAACCTGAAGTGTATGTAACCCGAGGTACCACTGTATACAAAAGTGGAGTCACAGATACCTAATGTGATGCTTGCTTATGTGAGGATGGTGAAAATGAGGCAGGGCAAAAACAGTGACAGATATTTAGTAAAGGAACTATTCAAGGCATCAATAACCCAACAGTCTTCGTTCATAGTAGTCCTGGTGTGCAAATTGGTCATCCAACATGAGTATGGGGTGGAATAATAATCAAACCATTCAATAGATGGTTTCCTTTGAAGTTTCCCTCAGGGTAGCTGGCACTTGTTAATCAAAACCTCCTACAGTTTTATCTAGCAAAGCAAACAATGAGAGGTCTTAGCGCTGAAACAATCTCAATCTCTTTTCAAATGGATTGAAATGGACAAGAAGCCCTGCTTGCTGGTGAAGGGGCTGGCCAGGCCTTCATAGTAGATCCTGCTTGTGTCTCATACTTTCATCATGTGTAAAAGCAAATTCATACTAGGCCTCTGCAGTGGTTTGTAGTGGAATGTAACATCTCACCACTCTGTGCAGGAAACACAAATCATGCACATGGTGGTGCCCAGATATGAGCAACTTGTTATGGGCAGGGAGCCAATGCAACATAAAAAAGGCAATGCTCAACTCAGTGACAAATGCAAATGCAATCTGCAATTCAGGGATGGAATCCTCTGCAGCCAATTTTCTTGCGTTATAGCAGGCATCCCCAAACTCGGCCATCCAGATAGATGTTTTGGGACTACAACTCCTATCATCCCTAGCTAACAGGACCAGTGGTCAGGGATGATGGGAATTATAGTCCCAAAACAGCTGGAGGGCTGAGTTTGGGGATGCCTGTGTTATAGCTTTTGATCCAGTGGAGGCATCTCCTAACAGAAGAGAAGAGGCTACAGTGGAAGATTGGGAGGGGTGTGTGTGTGTGTGTGCCTCTTATGTCAGTGCCTCCTTTCCTGACCCGAAATCCTCCAGATATTTTAGACTTTGACTCCTATCAGACCCAGCCAGACAACATGGCTGTGAGGCTGAGGCTGATGGGAGTTGTAGTCCAAAACATCTGGAGGGCCCCAGGCTGACGTAGGCTGCTGTAGATCAAAAGCCATTCCACATGTGGAACAGCAGCATTGGATTTCAGCCATACTCTTATTCTTGATCCTGCTTTTTAGAGCATTACAATAAATTATACACTTTGTATCTTATTTTAAAAAGTTTAATATGCCATAGCTTTTGTTGTTGTTGTTGCATCTGGAAGCCAGCATATACACAGTGGTTTCAAGGAGACAGCAGCAGCTGCCATAGAGTCAGGGGTTGTGAAAATGGGTCCCGGAGGCGTGGGCGCGATTTCACTGATGTCAGCAGTTCCACTGGAAACTGTGAGATTGCCCATGGCTAAAGTTGAGTGGGCTCATAAATGCTTGTGGAACGCTAAAGAATAACTTCCACAGCACATTTAAATAGTGCTCTTAAAAGTTCCCAATGAGAAACCAAAGCCTGGTCCACATTTTTTCAGCAAAACTGTGACATAAGAATTTAATTCCACCGAAGTAGCATTGGCACTTGGCAACATCAGCCCACCACCATATACCTGCTGCACTATATTGTTACCAGAGCAATGAGACAAGTGTGAAGCAACTTACAGGGCTTTACAGAATAATGGGACCATAGGCATGTTGTTCAACTTTTGACAGAACCGGAAGCTTCTCTGGTCCCCCAAGGTTGCACGAAGTAAGCAATATTTACAGAGCGCAGCTTCGCCATTCATTTGAATGGAAGGTATAGTTGGCAAAGGGCACGGAGAGATTTTCTGGGGCAAACACTAACTATAAGAAGTAGTTTAATAGCAACTATGAACAGGGTACTTGAGGCTGGTGTGAGTAGCAACTCGTAAATCTGGAACTGATTCTCTGAGGTGCTGTTGAATACTTTCAGCTCCCACTGAAGCCATTGGAATCTAGCATTTGGCACTTCATGAGTTTGGTTCAGCAACCTCACCAGAATCATTTCATACAGTGGTACCTCGCAAGACGAATGCCTCAAAAGACGAAAAACTCTCAAAACGAAAGAGTTTTTCGTTTTTTGAGTTGCTTCGCAAGACGGATTTCCCTATGGGCTTGCTTCGCAAGACGAAAACGTCTTGCAAGTTTGTTTCCTTTTTCTTAAAACCGTGCATTCACTTCGAGGAGCAACTCATAGCACGCGGTGTGGTAGCCTTTTTTGAGGTTTTTGAAGACTTTGGTGATTTTTGAAGCTTTTCCAAAGTCTGTGCTTCGCAAGACGAAAAAATCGCAAGACGAAAAAACTCGCGGAATTAATTTCGTCTTGCGAGGCACCACTGTATATTGTAGTAGATGGAACTGATTTGGCTGGGACTAATTAAATTTGATTCCAAAATGGTCATTGTCATCTGACTTAATATGGAATGCAAACATGACTGAACGGTACAATTTTAAAAAGGGAGCAATAAGAAGATTCATTTGTCTACAAATCCAGCAAAAAATAAATAAATCTAAATTTAAGAATCTTAAGGCAATGATTATTTCTTTGTTGGCGCTAATGTTCGCACGATCACATTCACTTAAAATATGTCATCTGGGAAGGGTTGAAGCTCACTGGCAGAGCATCTGATTTGTATGCAGAAGGTCCCAGGAGCAGTTTCTGACATCTACAGGTAGGCCTGGGAATGTCCCCTGTCTGAAACCCCAAAGAGATGTAGCCATTCAGTGTCAACAATAGATGGACCAATGGTCTGATTTTGTATAAAGCAATTTCCTATGGGAGGAATTCAGTGCCACTCTACGGTGATCGCAAGCGCAAGCATTTTGGTTTCTTCCCCACACTGATCTGGGGGTTGTCCCAACTCTCAATTCTGTGTGTGGGGGTGGGGGTGGGAGAGGAGAGCTCAGAAAGCCCCATTTTGTAAGCAGAAATCCTTGTGCAGTGCCTCTGCTAATGAGTCTCCCTGCTTGAACCTTCCCTTGTTTTCCTATGTTCTTCCTTACAAGACATGAAAGCTCCTTTTGTTTTGGAGCAGTGAAATAACAAACACATCTTAAATCTGTAGGCCAGCCATTTTAATTCTGGATACCATGGAGACAAAATTGGGGAATGGAAATTTTTATTCTTATCACTGATCCTGAAACAAGAACCAGGGTGTCGTATTTGTTCCAGTTACAGGTAGGTAGCTGTGTTGGTCTGCCGTAATCGAAACAAAAATAAAAAAAATCCTTCCAGTAGCACCTTAGAGACCAACTAAGTTTGTTATTGGTATGAGCTTTCGTGTGTATTCTGAAGAAGTGTGCACGCACATGAAAGCTCATACCAATAACAAACTTAGATGGTCTCTAAGGTGCTACTGGAAGGAATTTGTTTATTTTGTATTAGTTCCAGGTTAACCTATTGTGTAGTGTTTGATCCAGAGAAGTTGTGATGCACCTTAGTTCTGTGGATTTGAGATGCAGCAAGCATACATTTTTATATTTCTTATCTGAGCACTACAGTTATATCAGTAACAATAACTACTTAATGGATGACTGGTGAAAATTCTTAAGTCAGTTGTACACTTGGTGCAACTGGTGATGTATGTAATTATTTCTGTTAAAAGCAACTGAGATTCTTTCTGCTATCACAGACTTCATGCTTGTACTCTGGAATCTCCTATACTGATGCTTGCTTTTCCTGGGTGAATCTGCCTATTTCAGTTTCTCCCAGTGTTTCTCCTTATGACAATCTTAACTTCAGTTCTCTACTGTCCCATATCAGTTTGCATTTTTTTTTAATGTCCTAATGAAAATTCATCTGTGAATTTCCTCTAATATGCACAGGCTTGCACATGATTTTGCCTTGCACACACATTTCTGCAAAGCAACTCACCCAGATAGAATGCATTTTAAAGGTTGTTTGCTCCAATAAAAGCATTTTAATGCACACCTGATCCTAGTACACACATTTTTGTGCTCATAACTTTGATGGGAAAGGGCACTGCAAAATTCAGAGAAGTGTGAAGGATGGTTGTGTTTTGGTCTGTGTTTGATTTGCCTTTAAGTGAGAACCAAATCAACTTTCTCCCCCATCTGTTTATGATGCTAAACCCCAAATGTAGGAAATGAATGAAACTATACCTTTTCTTTTAAAAAGGTACCTTTTTTACAGGTTCATTGTATGACTCTTCTAATACCCGTTGCATGATCTAGGATGGTCCCAGAAAGAGTGGACGAGCATGAGGTGTGTGTGTGTGTGTGTGGATGTCTGTGAATGGCAGAGATTTGATTACATTGGGTGCATGTTCATTTCCCTTTAAAACTACTCTGCTCCATAATCTAGCTTTGTGATTTATCTACAGGATGTATAACCAGTTTTATGCCAAGGATTTGTTAAATGTGTTAAAACCAGTAAAATAAATTAATAACCCTGACAAATGTTAAAACCCTTGCCCTTAATACTACTGTATCTCTGGTTATCAAAAGCCAGCAAAACGATGGGGAAAGTTAACTTTCATTAGCAAATTAGAATTCTTGCGGTCAGTTTTGCATAATCACATCTAGGTTTCTTTTGACTCTCCATGGTGAAAGGAGCTGCTATGCCTTTCTTTATTAAGAACCACACTTTCTGCGTGCACACGTGCACACACACACACAGAGCTTTGCACATTTACCTTTCTACAGGAGGGGAAGTGCCACACAAAGACAGAAGACGACGCAGTGAGTGCTAGCATCCTTGATTTCCTGCTACTTACATGAATAAGGAGTAGCTAATGAGTGACAATAAGTAAAACAGTAGCTTTGTGTTCCACCTAAGCTAAAATTAATCAATGTAGTATTTGCAAATACGAAAATACTTATTTGGCTTATATCACTGTTCAGCCCCTCAGATCTTGTTTCTTCACCAGTTGAGTCAAGCTGCAGTGACTATTTTTCAAGTGGAAGCAGCCGAAACACCAAATTAGGCCTGGCCAGTTTGAATAAATGCTCTGTGCTCTGTAGGAGAAGGCACACAGCTTTGCTTCCCATGATTCCTCAATGCAAGCAAATGGCTGTTCCTGACTCAGTAGATTTGATACTTAGTAAAGCTCAGCTAGGGTATTCCCAGTAAGAGGCTTGCATGGGATCTTTGTTCTTCTGATTAAGACTGCGGTGCAGCTGTTTCATGCATGCTATGGCAAAGGGCACTGAAGCAGCATTTGAAAGCAGATATCCAGAAAAAAGGAGAGGTTCATGAGATTTATAAAGGAAATTGGGATTTAAGTAATACTTTTGTTCTTGAGACATTTAATTTGGGATTTAGGATGTGTAATGAAGACCGAACATATTTATGACATTTCTCCATCATCATCATTGTTATTACATTATCTTCACCATTACCACCGAGTTTTCTTATTTTGTCGCTGAAGCTTCGAGGCCAATTTATGGACAGGGATATTCATGAGCAGCAAGATTTTTGTAAGAATCAAGCCTGTATTCATATTCATCCTCGTTGTGTGAATAAAAACAGGTTCCCCCCTGAGGATGTGGGGAATGTCATCCTTGTGAAATCCATATTGCCATTTAGAAGTCAGCTGGGGGAACAACTGAGCTTGTAAGCTCTATTTGGTGTTGTGTTTGCTGCTGGAGAATCAAACCATGTGTTTGGAAATTGCACCGAGTAAACCAGTCTGTGTTGACCCATTCAACCATGTTCTATCACCATAGCGGTGAAGCAATGTCATTTCTACCATGCAGATATCATGGAACCTTTGGGTGCATCCAGAGGGAGGTTTTGAATAGGGACAGATGTGTATTTGGAGCACACCCATCTCTCACAGTTTGTACACTTTTGTGCCTTCAACTATAGTAGTCCCTGGCCTATCCCATCTGCCCTGTGAGGCATGGCGAGCATACAGTGAGTGGCGCCCACCTAGTCATCACGCATGTAGTGCCATTGTAACAAAGAGAAAGGGGAAGTACATACATTGTCCAAGTATCTACTTTCCTAGATGTTTGTGCTTGTGCTTTAGTGCACAGTTGTCAAATGCACTACCAGCAAGCACTGCACTCCTAACCACATTTATTTGAAACCAATGCCACGTATTTCAATGGCATTTACTTTGATTGAAGAGTGCTTAGGATCGCACTCATAGGACATGACTGAAATTGAATTTACCTGGTATCCGCTACACTCCTGTTTTGGCTTTGAATTGTTGAGAATGGAAGCACAATAAAGAATAGGTGGAATCCAACGTAGGGTATGTGTGCACCTATGAATGAGGTATGTGTGCATAGAATGAGGTCTGCTTGAGCAACTAGACTTCCCCCCTCTCACCTTCCCCCTGCTCACCCCTTAAACATGCATACCCTCCAACATTTCTCTGATGAAAATAGGGACGTCCATAATGATAATTTTACTATTTATACCCCACACATCTTACTGGGTTGTCCCAGCCACTCTGGGCAGCTTCCTACATAAATAAAAACATCATTAAACATTAAACATTTAAAAAACCCTTGCCTATACAGGATTGCCTTCAGACAGCTTGGGGGGTGGGTGGGTCAGATAACTGCATACCTTCCAACATTTCTCCAATGAAAATAGGGCCATGCTAAAGAAAAGTGGGACATTCCGGGATCAAATCAGAAACCAGGGTGGCTTCTCTAAATCAGGGGCATCCCTGGAAAACAGGGACACTTGGAGGGTCTGAACCTGTTTTGGTTATTCACTAACCCCCCCAGCGAAGATTTAGGTGGTGGTGGTGGGGGGGCGTCCAGAGGAAGGAGAGAGAGGAAAAGTGGAATCTCACCTAATGCCTTCAAAGCAAAGAATATGATGGGGGAAAACTATTTTGGTAATGCTCCTGTCAAAGAGAAGACCTCAGGAGGACCAGCACAGGGTAATGCTGAGAGCAGCACAATCATGGGGATTAAATATAATATAACTGGAGCACTCTCAATGCAGTTTTGACCTCTAATTTGTCAGTGGCATTATTTGGCAATTGAAATGCTCAAAATATACCATAAAGGTCTGTACGTGTATGTGAAGCTTTCTTGAACTTTGATCTGCTTTAGGTCAAACAATATGAAGTCAAACATTACAACACAGGTGGCAATGTGAAGTAAATGTGAATATTCTGTGAAGCTTTGCAGAGCATCACAGTCTTCTTCAGAAATGCAATTTTCTGAAATAGGGAGCCATGCTTAGGAAGCAACAATGTCTTCAGATATATGGGAAGCCCAAATATGGCTTCTGGGTGAGGACTGAAATACTATGATGCTGAGAATCAGCATTTTCATAACTGAGAAAACACTTTCTGGATCTCCAGATATTTTAATTAAAGAAATGCAAGCTGCCCACACCCAGGCTATTTTAGCAGTCTGCAGGAAAATCATGCCCCACCCCAATTAAACAGGCCTCTACAGCTGTCCTCTAGTGACTGAACAAGACTTGTGTCCCTAGTTGAAAAGGGTACCCCATCTATCAGAAAGGAGAAGATGATATTAAAATACATTTGACAGGCAGATTTAAGGAACAAACTATGTAGAGTCCAGAACCATAATTTTAATAAAACACTTTACTTTGAATTTTTAAAAATTCTGTTCTAAATTCCAGCAATTCATTTTAGGACTAGACTGAAAGATAGCATAAGCTGCTATTATCCAATTTTATAGTTAAGGCAGGAGGATCTTGCAAACTAAAGTTGGGGGCATTAGAAAATCTGAAACTCTAATTGGGGAAAGCCAGTGGATCATCATCCCCCCAATTTTTTTTGAGGGTTCACAACTTGCATCTCAGTTCTGCTTCCGCTTCATTGGCTTTTCCATAAAGCTATAAATCCAGATTCACTTGTAATTCCTGGTGTCCTAGAGTAAATATTAACTTCTATTCAATGGTGATCTTGAAATTAAGTCATGAAGTTATGATTTCAATTTTCAGTTCTTCCAATATACCTGAAGGAGCGTCTCCACCCCCATCATTCTACTCGGACATTGAGGTCCAGCTCCGAGGGCCTTCTGGCAGTTCCCTCACTGCGGGAAGTCATGTTACAGGGAACCAGGCAGAGGGCCTTCTTGGCAGTGGCGCCTGCCCTGTGGAATGCCCACCTACCAGATGTCAAAGAGAACAACAACTACCAGACTTTTAGAAGACATCTGAAGGCAGCCCTGTTTAGGGAAGCTTTTAATGTTTGATGGACTACTGTATTTTACTATTTTGTTGGAAGCCGCCCAGAGCGGCTGGGGAAACCCAGCCAGATGGGCAGGGTACACATAATAAATTTATTACTACTACTACTACTACTACTACTACTACATTTACAAAATGAATCACATCACTCACAAACCAATCCAATGCTCATTTCTGAGCACAATGATTTGGATTTAAGTAATGCTCCGGCGGGAAGGTAAATGGCGTTTCCGTGCACTGCTCTGGTTTTGACAGAAGCAGCTTAGTCATGCTGGCCATTTGACCCGGAAAAACTGTCTGTGGACAAACGTCGGCTCCCTCGGCCTGTAAAGAGAGATGAGCGCCACAACCCCAGAGTCATCTGCGACTGGACGTAAAGGTCAGGGGTCCCTTTACCTTTAATGCTTTGGTATTGAAATCATTGAAACCCACTGGGAGCTGGACATTCTCTCCCCTCAAATTTCTATGTTTTTGAGCCAGGAACTTTAGACTGAGATCAAAAGATTTACTTTCAGGTGCACCAGGCTGCTCAGTAGTTGTTTTAAAAACAGTAGATCCCCATCCCATGTCACAAAGTTGTTTTGGGGAGTCTTTCCCATTTCAAATGCAGTTTGCCATGTGGCATGATGACTACTGCTTTTTAAAAATACAAGCCTAAAGTCCCCATAGAGGTGCAGAGAATTCGATAGTTATTTGAATCCTGCCCTTAGACATTTTGCTGCCTGAGGTAGAGCAGAAAATAGCCCTCCCAGTGCTGCCAAGTCAAGGTGCATAATAGCCAAGGCCAGTCAACTTTTTTTTTGGCACACAAAATGGGCAATCCTACCTGCACGTTCCCCCTCCCTAGCAGCAAAAATACCGTAATAGCAGACTAATAGCACAAGCCTAACCATGTCTACCCAGACAAAAGTCCTATTGAATTAAATTGGACTAACTTCCAGGTAAATTGGGTTAGGATTACAACCTAAGTAATTAATAATTTGCTGCTGAAAGCCCAAATCTGCAGCCTGATGTGGTTGCCTCATTTTGCTTAATGGTAGGATTGGCCCTGCCTGTTCCCAGCATTAATTTTATTCAGGATTTTATCAGGGACCTAGGAAGTTGCTATAGATTGAGCCAGGCCAGTGGTCTATCAAGCTCAATTCACTGACTTGCAGCAGCTCTTCAGGGTTTCAGAAAGGCACCCCACCCAAGCCCTATTTGGAAATGTCACAGGCTGCACCTGAAATCTTATGTGCGCAACATCCAAACTCTACCACTGAACTATGAGATAGGAAAATGGGAGTGGTTTTTGTTTTGTTTTGTTTAATGTCAGAACCGTAACTACATACCATGCACAGATTATGTGTAATAAAATCCCAAAGGGCTGCTTTTCCTTAGGGTAAGCAACGTCAGGATTTGAAGTGGGGAGAGAGTGAGGGGAAGGGAATGCTTAACCTGTTTCCTTGCCTGTTGCTTCATCACTCTGGGTAACCTGTCAAAGCCATTCCAGCCGCTCACCATCTCCCAGT
The DNA here is from genome assembly GCF_964252035.2 of Podarcis erhardii. Taxonomy (NCBI): domain Eukaryota; kingdom Metazoa; phylum Chordata; class Lepidosauria; order Squamata; family Lacertidae; genus Podarcis; species Podarcis erhardii. The sequence continues at coordinate 53,630,278 of NC_138497.1, read as the reverse complement.
CAGAGCACGAAATGTGGACTTGACTCTCAAAAGACTCATATGAAACTCTACTGGGGAGGAAATGGCTGGGTGTGAAGCATCAACTTGGATTGGAGAAACAGCAGATGGGGAAGGGTTAAGTCTCTTCCCCCCTGACACAGTGTCACCATTCCAAATCTCCCTCTGAAGCTGCAAGTAGCCATTGGCTTTTGACACATGCAGCACGTATTTTGACACATGCAGCACGTATTTCTGTCCTCAGAAAGATACAGAGAACATGGAGGTGATTCACACAGTTCCCATCAGCTGTTGTTTCATGGCTAAACCCATGACTGCCTCTCATTTTTGTGAAGGTTTGAAAGTCTTTGGAAGAATAAGGGCTTCGAATCCTAGGACGGCCCACACAATCTGCACACTGAATCATCCATGGAACCAGGAAACATATGCGTAGCTGATGTGAAACTACTGAAAATGTGGAATGGTATTGGGGGGAATTATACAGTAAGCCAACAATTTATTCAGAAATTACATTCCAGGAATCTCGCCTAAAGCCAAAACCGTGTATAGTCAAAACCCATTGGGTTCAATGGCAGGCGGGATTGCCCAAGTCATTTCTCCCAGACCCCCTCCTCCTGCCCCCCTTTATTTATTTATTTACAATTTTTGCCGCGCACCTAAGGCTGAATGCACACAAGTTAAATGTGCGCAAGTTTCAGGCTTACTGTGTTCAATTCCAGTCCATCCTCCAGCTTTCCTTCTTTGGATGACTTTGAGTTGGCTAGAAAGAATACAGAGAACTGCTGCTTGACTCCCCCTTCTTCATGAAAAAACCCAAAGCAAACCACCAAGTTGTTCAGCACCTGGGGTTCATAGAGAAGTCTGCCCTCCCCATCATCTGCATCTGAAGATCCAACTTTCCCACACTCCCTGTTGCACATTTCTATCCTAAAGAGACTCGACTTAAAGTTGATTTAGGAGAACAAATCCATCTTAAGAGAACAATACTCTATTAATATTCCAAATGGTTTCAGCTTAGCAGTTTTGCAGCTATTGCGTTTAAATATTCCATTGGGATTAAGCAGCCACAACCTCTCATGTCCCCCCGCCACAGAAAAAAGCAAAGAAAAAAGCATGCATGCATGCAAGCAAGCAAGCAAGCAAGCAAGCAAGCAAAAAAGGGTTTCTCCCCCCCCCCGCACAATATGGAAAATGTCTACGATATAAAAAAGCAAAAGACACAACACACAGAGGCCCTGACTCTACTGCCCTGATAATTCAGGAGGATATTTCAAGTTACAAGTTTGTTTACCTTCTAGAAAAGTTAATTAGATTCTTTTGATCTCACAAGGGAAACCACAAAGTAAATTTTCTTAGAGTCGTAGTGAAGCCAAAGCTGAAGTTACTCTCCTAACTTTGGATATTCATTAAAACAATTCAATTTGATTTTTAATTTAAAGAAAACATTTTACAATTTTCCCTTTGCTTATTATTAAGAACCCCCTTTGTCCTTAGGCTTGGATATAAAAGCTTTCTTTTCCTTCCTAGAAGCCAACACTAAGCAGTTTAATAACCTGTCTTAAGGCTGTGTTAACTACACGTACAAACAAGCTTGTGCAATGACAACAAATTTATACTCCTAAAAATATTATGATGAATTAAACTTCTTTGTGTTCTATGTATTAATGATGCCTGAATCAAGCTTACATTTGCATCTTCAAAACATATATTACAACTTCCAAAGAAATCCACCATTTCAAACTCAAAATCATTAAATTATATTTTTAAAGCAGGAAAGTGGCAAAAGTTATTCTCCTTAGGAGGGAGAGCAAATAATTACTTTTTTAACACGTGGAATTCACACTGTTCAGAGACTAATTTTGATCATACTTGCTACAAGATTTTGGGCACCAAGACATGAGTGCTTTGCATACATAGAGAAAAGACATCGATAAAGGCTCTTTCATTGTTAAAAATGGACAAAACGTAAAAAATAGACAGCAGAGAAACAAAAATAGGGATACCAAATAAAGTGAGAGGAATGATAACAACAGAAAAACATTGGTTTTAATATAAGGTGTAAATTACTCTGACCTACATAAAAATCAAAAGAGGAAAAAGATGAACAATAAATGCAAAACAGCATGTGAATTTTCACAATTATTTATGTAGACTTCAATGCAAAGCAATAGATATGAACAAAGCAATAGATATGATTAATAAGTGATAATACATAAGCACCAGCATAAATTTAAGTTGATGGATAATATCTTAGTGTATACTGTATACTAAGAATGTTATTATTTTTAATTATATCAAGTGTGAGTTTTTTTGTGTGCACGCACAGATGGTTAATTAGATGACGAGTAACACGTATTCTTCATTGTTGCCAATTTTTAATCAGCAAAATGGGCCACACAAAAGAAAGCCAAATATTTGTCTTGGTGGTTAAACACTAACTATTTGAATCTTGAACCCTTGCTCCTATTAGCAATGAGAACGGGCAGCCACTCTGTGCCTTGTAAACCGTTCTATTTACATATTTTTTCATACATTGTATTTTTAATTCCACAATCTCATTTAAAGATAAGTGGCCCTGAAAATACCATTTAAAGATAAGTGGCCCTAAAAAATTTTAGTCAGCTTTTAAAGAATCGTACTCTATCCCTAAATTAAAAATTAAAAATGCTTTGAATTGCATTTAATTATTATTTCAATTGCACCGATGTCTTGATCGGTTCAGATCAAAAAGCAAGCGAAACAGATGGTGTATTAGACTCCCTTGTCTTTCCTGCAAATATTATTTTGAATAGTGATCTTCCCCCACATGATTATTCACTAGTCAGAGAAAAAGCCGTCAAAATATTAAGTTAGCTTTAAAAGGCGGAGGAGAGGAAACCATAAACACCACCATAAAAACAAAATCACTGTCACTTGATCTTTTTAACAAATGAAAGAAATCAGAGAGAAAGTTACATACAACCTACAGTGAGGAAAAGATGACCAAAATGAACAGTATGCCTCGTCCCCCTTGCAGCTCCATCTTAAAAGACAATGAACTTACCCAGGAAAGAAAGCAAAGTATCAGACCCTACCTTTGGTAGATAAAAAGGAACGGGGGGACTGTGTTCCAAAAGTGTATATGACTTAGACTGCCAATATGGTTTGCCTTACCTTAAAATCTATACATTTCTAACCAAAACAGCTTGGAGCAATTCACATAAAACAGACCCAAATGTTGCCCATTCATGTACAAAGATCAGGTTTCTGTCTCAGCTCAGCCTGTGATATCAGGGTGGGTTTTTTCTTTTTTTGGGGGGTAAAATATATATATATATGTATTCTTATGTTTCCAGTCCTTCCAACATACTTTTTTCATCTTAGGAAAAAGGTCTCTTTTTCTGGTGTGTGGAAAAGGTTTCAGACTTGTCAGGACGCTGGTCTTTTCAGTACAATTTAGCTTTCACTTGATCATTTGCAAGGCTCGAACGATTTGCTGTGGTCACCGGCTCTTGATTATGAATATTGTTGCAGATACATAAAGTTTACTACAAGCAGTAAATATGTCAGGTTTTGCCATGAGGTTTACTAATAAGGAACGGTTACATGGGGATTATTAATGGCAAAGATAATCTTTTCAATAAGGGCTCTTGCTCTCCCGTTCTCTCTCCCTCTCTCTCCCTCTCCCCAGGAAAAGCTTAGTTCAGGGGCATTCCTTAACAAGGAAAATGCAAGCATTTGACTCTTGGAAAAGTTTGCTTCAGGCGATGCAAGGAATGTTGGGCATAGGACTTCTGTTCTTGGCTCCCTTCTGACTTAATGTGACTCTGTCTTTCAGCACTATTTGAAATGCCTTTTTAGTTTTATTAATACGTTTGGTTTAATACAGCTTTTTTCTAAGAGTCTTTGACTGTACAAAATTGATGGATTGCCAGGGGACACTTCCCAGTTATTTGCTTAGGTGTTTCCTTGGGTCAAAGTAATGGATAATGTGGATGTTGTTAACTGGTACGCTTTCCCTTTTCATCCGAAGGATTTTGCGTTTTGTTTTGTTTTTTAAAAAGGGACTGTGCACAATCCATCCAAAGTCAGGCACTTTTAAGTCCCATTAATTTCAGCGGGGAGGGATTTAAGCAGGTTGAAATAAATGGGCCTTAAGACTGCTGCATGTTGGCAGGATCATACCCGCAGTTAGGAAGTAAGTGAGCAGATTTTTCGCCCTTGTTTTAGTTATGATGCTGCACTATAGTATGAAATCTTGTGACAACTCAACAATTTTTATTTGCTTTGGTATTCATTACAGTGACAATAAACATGTTGACCTCATCTGGTGTTAATGTGGTTATCATATGGTTGGTTGCCCGGAGAATTCTATGCACATTTAACATTAATTAAATGCATCATTATACACTGGGTATGCATGGAAGGGGAGGAAAGACTCATGGAAAAAGCCTTTCCTGGACTTAAATCCTCATTTAAATTTATTTCCAGAAACTTACCAAAGGTGTTCAGGAGGATAGACAGGCTTGAGTCACTTGAGCCATTTCTCGGAAACCAATATTGAAAATTCAGTTCTTTCTTTAAAAAAAATAAAAAAAGGGAAATTATTATTTAAATAGTTTAGAGTGGCCATGAGGCAGCTCTCAGCGATTTGATGTAGATCAGCAAAGATTTCTGAGACTCAGTTTTTTAAGAATGGCAACAACAAAATAAATTTCCATTAGATTATACTTCTGAAATAAAGGAAGATCTCTCTGTGTGGTATCTGGAACAGATTTGTGTGTGGAAGGACAGTGAGCTTGGTTCAGTTTTTGTATACTCAAAACAAATTCCTGGGCTAACGATTTTTTAATGGGAAGTGTGTATCTCTGGTTGGTAGATCCACAAGGTTCAAGTCTGTGCACCTCTGCTGTTCTGCATGAATTGACTAACCAGTGGAGTGCTGCTGAATTAGTTCATCATGACTTTGAAGGCTATTAATACTCTAATAATATTTTAATTAGGCATTGTTCTCGTGCATTGTCTTGTTAACTGAATGGTTCTTAAAAACCCCCAGCCAACTGCAGAATCACAGGAAATCCCTACCTTTGCTATATTTGATTTTGCTGTGGTTCTGTGCCTTTTCAACAGAAGTGCAATAGGCAGAACAGAGGTGTCTTCCAGCTATCACATTCATATAAGTCTTCTTTCACAGGACTTGGCTGGAGAGTGGTCTGTCCATTGCTTTTTGGGGTATTGTATGGGTCGTTTTGATACCTACAATTCACATGGGTGGCTGTTCATTATTATTATTTATTACCTTTATATACCACCTTTACCTTCCAAGGATCTCTAGGGGATGTACATGGTTCTCCTCCTCCTCATTTCATTCTCACAACATCCTCACAACCTACCTTCTGTGAGGTAGGTTAAGCTAAGTGATAGTGACTGGCCCAGGTCACCCAGCGAGGTGCATGGCTGAGTGGGGATTTGAGCCTTGCTCTCCCAGGTCCTAGCCCAGCCCTCTAACCATTACACCACACTGGCTCATGCCAACCATGCCCCAAATGAGGAACATGCTGTTTATCTGTGGCAGACATCTTAACCCTCACCAAATTCTCTAGACAAATGGACAACCCCTACTCAGGTTACAATTCCTGCACAGGTCTGTCATAATGAAGACATAAACCAGATTGGTCCCCCCCACTGAGAGATTCTGTGATTTTTGAAGGCTGGTTCTCAGCACACACACACATGTCTGTTATTTGATTTCTCATCACTTGCTCTCACAGTACAGTGGTACCTCAGGTTAAGAACTTAATTTGTTCCGGAGGTCTGTTCTTAACCTGAAACTGTTCTTAACCTGAAGCACCACTTTAGCTAATGGGGCCTCCCGCTGCCACCGCACGATTTCTGTTCACATCCTGAAGCAAAGTTCTTAACCCAAGGTACTATTTCTGGGTTAGTGGAGTCTGTAACCTGAAGCGTCTGTAACCTGAAGTGTCTGTTATCCGAGGTGCCACTGTACTTGAAGACTGACAATGTCAATTGTCAAAAAAAAAAAAAAATGAAGGTTAGAAGATTCAGCACAGACAAAAGAAAGTATTTCTTTACAAAGCACGTAGTTAAACTATGGAACTCAATTCCTCATGGCCACCAACTTGAATAGCTTCAAAAGAGGGTTAGACAAATTCATGGAGGATAAGGCTTCCAATGGTTACTAGCCATGGTGACCATATTCTGCCACCACTGTTGGAGGTGGTATTGCTTCTGAATACTGGTTGCTGGAAACTGCGTGAGAGGAGAGTGCTGTTGTGCTCAGGTCCTCCTTATGGGCTTCCGATAGGCATCTGGTCAGCTACTGTGAGAACAGGATGCTGGACCAGATGAACTCTGTTTCCTTAGAAAAATTCAATTCCTCTCAATCATCCTCACACCAGTGTTATGTAGTGGTGCGTGTGCATATGGAGATCCAAATTCAAATCTTTCCTTCGTTAACACAGTGTCCTGTGGCACAAGTCACTCGCAATCAGACTTATTTCAGTAGCAAGGATCCTGTACATGGAGGAGTTATGGTACCCTCTTGGAAGATAACTGTCTTCCTGCACAACAAGGTCAGGTTTAATTTGTGCCAGAGGTAACCAGGGCTCCATCCTGGCAACTGCTTCAGTGCCAGTACAACATGCTGGGACAGATGAAGTAAGGAAAAGCAAATTCGAGAAGGTGCAAAACGTGCTACAGAGAATCCACACACATCATGGATTAGGAATCCACCAAGCAGCATAGGACAGGGGGAAGTGTCCTAAGGAATGTGGAATGTGCCAGAGAGATTCTAAAAAGAAAATTCACAAACTAGATAGAAATTAAGCATTGCCTTCCAGATAAAGTCTATGAGGGTGTTAGTTTTGAATGTATAGATCCAGATATCTCTAGAAGCAGGAAAGGTTTTTCAGCCTGAGGGACACAATTCCCCTCAGGGGCCACATGTCAGTGGTGGGTGGGGCCAGAGGCAAAAGTGAGCAGGACATTGGAATGGGCAACAGGCTATATTCCAGCCACACAGAAATAAAGGGTCTGTACACACAATCCCTATTCAGTGTCATGGATTCCCACAGAAATAGTCCTGGGAACTGTAGCTTGTTAAAGCCACTGGCAGTTGTTAAGAGACCCCCTATTACCTTCAAAGTGCTACAATTCCCAGAGTTCCCTGGGAAGAGGATGGGAATAGGGATTCTTGCAGGAACTATCAGCACCCTTAACTATAGTTCAGGATGCTTTCAGGGAAGCAACAGCTCTTAATGTGTTATAATAGTGCTTTAAATTTATAGTGTGGATGCAGCTTTAGCTTTTAAGGTATCTTAAGGCTTTTTGTTGGTTTTGTTACAACAGATTAAGGTGTCTAGAAACTATGGGGGGGGGGGAATCCACCTGCATCAATGTGGATCTTAAGGTGAGTGCTGGCTGGAGTTTTCATTTAAACCAGCTTATCCAAAAGAGCTTTCCTACCCATGGTGTCAAAGGCAGCCCTCAGAGCTAAATATAGTGAATGCACAAGGAGAATGCAGAGTCCCCTGAGGGAGAGGCCTGACATCATGACATGAGATAAACAGATCTGAATGATACCAATTAATTTCAGAGGAAAGAGTTTTCTTAAGGACACTGCTCCTCTATGTCCCAATTGATGTCTTTATGTATATATATCTCTATCTAAAAGAGAATTAGGCACGGCGAGTCTTTCCTGTGTCCCTTCCTCTTCAGCTTCCGCCCTTCCTTCCTTTCTGCCCGTCTTTCATTCAGTCACTTTCTCTGCTGGGCTCTTTCTAACCTTCCGAACTTTATAAAAAAACTTCAATCATGGGGTAAAGGCAGCCTCACATCCTGAGCATTGGCTTCATAAAGAGTCCTCACACAGGTCATGCCCTATCCCCTCCAGCGTTCCTTGTGGCCCAAAAGCTTTGTTTTCCAAAGGGGTGGGGGAGAGTGAGGGAAGGCAAGAGGTAAAGAGGGAGCAAAAGAGAAAAAAGAGCTTACAGCATGGTTAAACAATGCCAAAATTTGCCAGTAACAAATACAACATGTTCACTGTTTTGACTCTGCAGATTTATCCTGCAGGGGATAGTGGGTGTGGAAGTGATAGAAGGGGGGAATGGAATGATAAATTCACTTTGAAAGTAGGATAAGCCTACTTTCTTTCTTTTTCTAGAGAGGGAAAGAAGGCTTGCTGAACAACCCCCCCCCCTCAATAAATGCTGGCGGGGGGGGGGGATTCATAATTACGAGGAGTAGGACACAAGGAATTATACTGTTGCAGAACTCAAGATCTGTAAATTGAGAAAGCTACATCAGGAGGATGTCCTTCACAACAGGTTGAGCAAACTTTTGCAAGAGAGAGAGAGAGAGAAGACTGCAGTGGCCAGCTCTGTAGTGCCCCACAATATAAGAATTCCCCCCAAAATCTGTTTTTTAATACCCAAGGCCCCCTTGCCTCTTTCTCCTCATCAGGTGCAGTGCCTCCTTTAATGGGAGAACCATACCAGAGAGTATCTCTTTTACCTGAGAGGTAAGCACTGGTGAAGGTGACTAATTTCCACTACCCCCACATAAAGCCTAGGTTTAAATTTCCAAACTTCAAAGAAGAGCAACCAAAGTGTAGGAAGCATTCAGAAGTGTGTTGGTAGAGGTAGAACACAGCTAACACGGCTAGTCTTCTTCCTGAAACCATGAAGTCTAGGTAGTAGACAGTATTAAGCTAGATCTCTAGGAACATATGCCTGAGATTAGTTTAATTCAGGCCCTGGACTGCTACAAGTCCTTCTCCTGGACTTGATGGGCATTATCTCAAGGAATCTAGAACTTGGCATTTCCACCACACCAATCCAAGTGAGAGAGCACAGCAGCAAATTGAAGTCGAAACATAGGAATGTAGGAACCTGCCTTATACTGAGTCAGACCATTGGGCTATCTAGCTCAGTCTATACTGACTGGCAGTAGTTCTCCAGGATGTTAGTCTCTCCCAACCCCACCTGGAGATGCTGGGGATTGAACCTGGGACCTTCTGCTTTGCAAGGCAAACACTCTGCCACTGTCCTAAGGCCCTTCCTGCAGCTTTGTACTACAAGACACATCCATTGTAATCAGTGTAAAACCTTATCCATGAAAGGCAATTGCTTTGAACAGTGAGGAACTCAGGGTGAACTGTATGTAAGTGTCCTCAGTTCCCCTCCTCCACCACCACCACCTTCTTCTTCTTCTCCTTCCTCCTCCTCCTCCTCCTCCTCTTCTTCTTCTTTAATAAAAGCCAGCTAGTGAATTCACAAGGTCTTAACATCTCTACAGAACAACAGCTCAGTGACAAAGTTCCCAAAGTCACCTTCCAGTAGCTGAGCAGGGCAGAGAGAAACAGCGTGTAATACATATGACAGCAAGCAGAGCATGTGCTGGGCACTTTCCTTATATTGTTACACTCCTGGAAACTCTTGAAACACATTGTAAAGGAAGAAAGCCTCCTGGGCTTGGACTCACCATTAGTCTCATCAAACAAGCCAAGCTTTGATGAAAACAACTCATTACCCAAAGTAGGGAAGAAACTTGTCTGATGTTGTTTACCATTGAGATCGCTCCATTGCTCCTTCCAAGCCGCCTGCGGATATCAGCAAAGAGGGGGAATAAAAGCCACCATTATAAACTTTCTGTCCTTAAGGTGAGGAGTTTTTTTTCCTCTCTCCTTTATTTGGTTTTGGTTGTGGAAAACAAGTTTTTCCCAAACACTGACTAATTCAGCACTCTGGGTCAGCTCCAAAGTATGAAGTGGCTTGTGAACAGAATGCCTCCAATGCTCAGCCTTGCGCCCCCACAACCTTTTTTTAATATATATACATGACATTTGTTTTCCTGTGTCTCTTGGCTCATGGACTGGTGGTGGAGCCTGTAAAACAAATAAGTGGATACATAATGACTCTCATGCCACAATGGCATCTCATTTCCCCCAACACCATCAGCACGGTTTAGCTGCGGCATTGACGCCTCCTGATTTAGAGATGTTGTGTTGTATTGTTCAATGACCCTCTTCAAATCTTTGAAAGTACGGAGTTGAAATGTTCCTAAAAAGTTGCTGGGCCTAATTAGAATGTAATGTAATCAGTGGCATGAGTTACACAAGGCATGTGAGCTGATTCGAAACAAGGGTGAGTGAAAAGGCTGCTGTCTTAAGCACATCTACTTGAGATTATGTTCTGCTAAAATCATTTGGCTACACTTCCAAAAACTGTGTTTAGGACTTGCACAAATTGTATAATAAGATACATGAGTTTCACTGAGTACATCTACTGAAAGCAATTCATCCCTAGGATCAGGTTTTGACAAGATTCATCACTTGGCAAGATGAATCACTTATGACAAGATTCATATGGAGGAAGAACTCCTTTGTGAGAAGTAAATAGCTTGCATTTGTGCCTTGCATATTATGGAGGTTGAGTGCCTTCATGAAATTCCCAAGAAGGTATGTTCTAGGTTGCCCTTGAAAACTCTGAATGACTGGGGGGGGGGGGGAACTTTCATGTCCATAGGCAGTGTATGTTGGATCAGTCCATCAACTACCGATGGATGATTTAGAAGGATTGGGTCTGGCATCACTTTTGCTGTGTGTGTGTGTCAGTATCCATACCCAGCAGAGTTACATCTTAATGCAACTCCTTCCTTGGAAGCATCTTCGGGGTTGAAGGTACACACAGTAGGCAATAAACTCTCATGGACGCCATAAAGATTCAGTCAGGTGTAGAGGTTTACTTAACAGGTATAAAAGCATATTTGTAGTAAATATTCACCAGACATTCACCACTGCCGTGGTCAAGGCATGCTCAGAGTCCAACAAGAGCTGAATACTCTCTCTCTGCTTCTGTTAGCAGCATTGTTAGCAGCGCTTCCTGTCACACTGTGTATCTCCAAAGAACAGTTCCCACAGAAAATGTCCTTGCATAGACAAAACAACCTCAGCCTTCTGCTGCTTCTTGAATCTTCTTCTCTGTTCTCTGTTTCTGGAACAAATGATTCTCTCACAAACAGAGAATACCCCACACCCCCTCTCATTTTTACAGAAACAGTAGGAACCATGACCATGTACAGAGTGCTTATACATCACGCACTACAAACCCCAACATTTTAACCAGTGATGGTGATAGCTATACCCAGCTCCTGGTAGTCAGAAGTATTGAAGTTAATACTTGTTAATACTAATTAATACTAAACAGTGTACTCATTCTTCTGAATACCAGGAGCTGGGCATAGCTATCACCTCTGGCTGGAGGGATCTTGGATCATCACTCTCTCTCCATACCCTACTAATAACTTTTATGTAGTTGCCTCTGGATCTGTGCCTTCCATATAGCAAGGCATGGCAAAGGCTTGCAGAGATACATCTCTGTCCATCATACTACCAGAACCCAGAGTCCTAAAATGGCACCCACCTGAGAGGTGCCAGAACTGAGTTCCAGATGAAAAAAAAGCCCTGATATTAATTATGATCAAATCAGACCCCTGGAGCTGTGACCTTGGAACTGGCATTCTGTCTTTAACAGACGATCAGTTTGTTTGTTTTAAAAAAGTTTTTATTTAATCCCATCCTAGGGCAGGGGATACTGACTGCTTCAGGCTGCTTCATGGGAATGCCAACATTGATGAAAATACAATACGTTTTGGTTTGTGTAAGTGTGGTGGCGCCTATTTAGCCTTATGCTGTCAACCAAGACTGGTGAACCTCTGTCATTCTGAAAGGTCTGAGAGTCCTACGTCGTGAGGGTGGAGGAATCATTTCCCCATTCCTAACCCAACTGTGCCAGTCACTCTGTATCTACACTTTTCTGGTTAAAAATAAAAATATTATTTGAGCTGCTATCTGTCCTCCACACAGCGCTCTCAGTGATTTTTACTCTAGCTGGCCAATAATGAGGTGCAGGATATTAAAAAAAACAAAACCCTCCTTGCCTGCAATAACTACTGTATATTTGCTCGTAAGGCAGAATGGATCTTGATGAACAATGTGGTTCTAATATCTGCCCCAATGAAATCAAAGGGGGATATTTTCCCTTTCTTTTTCTTCATCTTCTGCTTCTCTCTCTCTTTTTAAAGTTTTATAAAAGGAGTTAACTTAATTTCAAGAGCCGGTGTGTTTTTCATTAGCAACGCAGCCTTTTGAAATCTGTCTGAAGAATGCCCAGCAGAAAAACAGAAATTGATATACAGTAAAAGGGTTTGCCTGGAGATGTCCCCTGTACCATGTTACCTTTAGCAGTGCAATGGCTTGAAGGGAAGAGGGATACAAGGGGAGAGGCAAGCCAGATCGCTTCTCTGCAGCCTCAGTGTCTTCTCGGGAGGAGGAGCTCAAGCATGATCAGGCCTTAGGAGTGAGAAATCTGCAAATCCTCTTGTCTGTATTTTTTTTTTTTTTTGATGGAGAGAGAAGGGATGGGCAAATCTGTCAATTTTGATTTCTCGTTTTCCTGATTGTAAGTTCAGTTCTCCCACATTTCTGCATCAGATAGCAATATTTTAAAAAATGTTCTCGTGAAAATAATTTGAATTTCTTCCAATATGCACAATTCTGCCTCTCGTGCATCTATTTGCAAGATACTAATGTTTGCATCTTCATGCATACTTTACCCTAGTAAATGCATTGCATGGCTGGAGAACTGCATTTCAAAACTCAGAGAAGTGCAAATTTCAAAGGATGGTTGTGTTTTGGTTTGAATATTGTTTGAGAAAGTGTGAATTAAGTCAGTTTACCTTTTAATGCGAGCTGAATAAAAATTCTCCCCCATTCCTAGGAGACAGCAAATCCACTGGGGGCTCTGCAGACTTTGCTTGTTGTTACTCAACTGTAAGAGAAATGTAATAGTTGAGCTTTGATGGAAACAAAATGATGTTCTTCCAGAAGGCCTTAGCTACTGCCTTCAACAAGTCATCTATTTGGATTAGAGCTTTTTTGGAGGTGGGAGAGGGATTGGGAGGAAGGAAAGACAGGACAGGGCTATCATCATATACATCTAGCAAAGCACATGCTTCACAAAGAGAGGGCAGAATTCAATGAATGAGAGTCCCATCAGTAGCAGCCCTGCACAAGGACTCCTGCTTGTGCAATGGGGCTGTCCCCATCTCCTTCCCTTGTGCTCCCAAAATCGGTTTTTTTTGAGGGGTGTGTGTGTCAGGAAATCCCTGGAACAGCACATGGTGGGAGGTGGGAGGAGAATGGGGGGTTGTTGTGATGGAAAATATATTTGTGTGAGGCTTCCTGCTACTGGATGAACAAATAGTCAGATTTGGTGCAAGAAGGCAGTTTCCTTTGTCTTCAGTGAATGCATGACCTGATATGATGTGTGTGATCCCTCTGCTAGTGTACATATCTCCCCCAGCAATGGCTTAAGAACTGATGGAAAGTGACACTAATCTGAGACTCAGCTGCAAACACATATGAAAGGCAACAAACAGATGGGCCTTTCAGATGTTGGACCTTCATCCACCCAAACAACAAGGAAGTGTGTGTGTGAATGGAGAGAAATCTTGGTGTTTTCCTCTCCTACTTTCCCCTCCCTATCTTTTTTGCTTCACCTTACAAAGCACACTGAGGATCTGATGGATGCTTTGATATAACATACATTTTTGTGCTGCAAATACCACCATGCTCTAAATTATTTAATGCCTGTATGAAGCTGCTGGAAGGAGTCAGCTGGAGATTTGGAGCACAGTGTTATCAGTATGCTGAAATATCATCAGCAAAAGCAACAGCAGCAGCAGCAGCAGCAACCCCAGTCAGCAAAGTAAAGGTGATGGAAGTGATAGTTCAACAACATCTGGATGACACTAGGTTGGGGAACGATGGTATGGAGACACTAATAGTTGGCTGGACAAACCTAAGTCAATAGTTTGCAGTAGGGTTGATGTAAACTGATAGGGATGGATGACAAGAAGTTCTGGAATTCACACATCCAAAAGTCCTAGCAGTATGTAGTAATGATCCACAGGGAACTTCTGTTACCTCTTGCTCTTTAGGCTCACTCCTACAATCATTCACAAAAACTGAATCTCTGATACAATGCAGTTGATTGCTTTCTGAAGTATTCCAGTGGAGCCAAAAGCAAAATCTGAGTTTATCTCAGCTTCCTTTGGTGGTCACATGAAGCCAATTAATGACTCCATTAATTCAGTATGGGAATAATGCCATGGTTTGTAGAGTTCAGGAGATGTCAGTGGTTTTGATTATTATTGAACTTCCTCTCACATAATTGATAATTACACAGTGGAAGTGTCCCTTTTTTGTTATGAATTACAGTGAACAAGAAAGAAAATAAATAAAATAGTTCTGTGGTCTTCTTAAATTCTGTGGGCATCCTGAGGATCATGGAAGGGAGAAAGAGGGAGAAGAGACCAGAATAGCTGTCATGGAATAGTTGACCTTTCTGGCCCTCTGATCCTCCACTAACTTAGCTACTGCAAAACCAGCTGTGGAACTAGAAACTACTTTGACGTCATGCCTGTAAGTTCCTAATTAGTTAATTTCCCAAACAATATGGGCCCCAAGTGGCTTAGCTTCACCTTTTGCCCTGGGCCAACTCACCCAATTTAGTGGTTCAAGGTTCAATCTTATGTCAAGGAAAGACGCTTCTTTTCACCTCATTGTATCCTTATGAATCGGCCACATTATGTCATTTCTTCCTGTCCTGTGTTAACTTTAAACTGGTGTGCTACCTGGAGTCAACCATGTGCTCAATGACCCTAATTACCAAGGACTTACAGGTAGCCACATATTTGGCAGTTCACTTTAATCTCCTGGTTAGGGCAAGCAGATCTGCATCCTCTTTAAGAGGCTACAACAGGTGTAGGACTTAGTGTAAATGCAGAGATGCCTTTTCTTCTATTTTTTCATTGGTGCACTGTAGAACAACAGGGTGATGCAGAAATTGTAGGATTCTGGGCATACAATTTAATACAATGTTTCTAATGCTCTGTTCACATGTCATTCTAATTGTTTCCTTTGGATCAGTCTGTTAGCTCAGTTGTTGAAGCCAATGTCTATTTATGAAACGTTAAACCTTGGTTATCAAAAATATTCTTTATTTGCTCTGCCTTTTTTCCTGCTTTTATGAATAAAAAGTAATGAACAAGAGAGAAACTTTACTTGCAGTATTTTCAGTTTTATCTTTCACTTTTCGATGACAATAGAGATTATTTGATCATGTTTTATGCTTTGGTGTAGAAAGACAGCATAGAAATGCTTAAAATAAAGATGACATCTTTAAAGGAAAAAAATTTAAATTAATGAAATTAGTTATTTATGAATATAATGAATATTTGCGGCATTCTTGATGCAAGCTGTGATTTGTTCATGGACCCTGGTATTGTTTAGGTAAGAAAATAAGCATACCAGATGGTTCTACTTCAACAACAGTAATTTGCCAATGGACATTTGTGCTGATATTTTTAATAGCACTTGAATTGCCAAATATAAGCCTTGAAATTATTCTTCATCTTCTTTTTAGTGACAGAAATGCAGGATTTAAGAGCACTGGAACTATCATACTGGGTAGGCCAGTATCCAACAGTGGGCAGGGCCAGTGAGATGTCACTAGGATGCATTGTGTGATGGTGACTGTCACCCCTCTGTAGCTGGCTCAGAATGTGTTAATCGGAGAGGTGCAACTCTGCTACTTCTCTTTATAATAAATTGGTAGATTTATCTTCCTCAGTGCTGCTTGGCCTTCCCCAATACGTCAGTTAAAAATGTCCTGTACAGACATCTTTATTTTACAAATAGCAGCAATAATTCAAGTGCAGCCCACATATTCCTTTTGTCCCCCCCCCCCCATGGTTCCAGCAATTACTACAGCTGTACCAGTTACCCCAAAACTGCTTTACTAATCTAGACTCTGTAACATTTCCTGTTGAGTTGAACTGAACAAGTGGAAGATATATCAGTTCTGAAAATGGTACCTTGGAAGCCTCAAGGACCTAAATTTGAGGGCAAAGCTAGATGCCTTGGAAGAGACTGAGCTGCAGTCATAGATGGCAGTCCTCCTCTTCCTCCTCTTTCCTGTAATGCCAAGTGAGGCATCATCAGGCTACAAGTTATCTCACCCCTGCTTCACACCCTCTGCTTTCATTGGTGGGAGTAGGGAAAGTCATGAAGTCATAAAGGTCACATCATGTGGGGAGATGTGGCGAGAGCAACATAATACCAGACTACACCCTGATTTGGGCACAGGTGGGCATGTTTTGGATGACTTATCTATTGTCTGCAGCAGCTTTGAAGTCTGGAAATAAGGCATGAAACAAAGTGGCCATATGCTTGGAAGAAATAAAAAAAGAAACAGAAACAGAAACATTTCAATACTTTGTAGACAGACTGGTGGGAAAGAATATCAATGTTCAAACATCACATTAACCCTATGGTTGTATGGCAAGATAATATGACAAGGTAAGCATGCACTTGTGGGTCATCAGACAACAAGTATATCCTGGTACCATCAGCACTGTCCATGTCATATTTTTCTAGAAACATCTTTATGTCTTGCCTTAGCTCAAACAATCCTCCAAAGAGGGTTTGAAAAGACACCATTCCAACCTTCCTCAGATGATTTTTCTTGGAATGTCCACACAGGACTCATTCTTTTCATGGTATTTTTCTGCCATGCAAACTCAGCCAGCTATAGACAAGAGTTACTTTGTTATGCTCATTAGAGTCCTTTAATTGGATGAAGAAGAAAAAAAACGGACTCTTCTTTAAGAAGTTTCTAATTTAATAAGTGAAATGTCAAGAAAAAATCAATGAAAGTCTGTTTCCATCTTGCGCTATTATGTACAACATTAGACAGCTTTTATGTTCTGTTTATTGGTTTGCTTTCTCCTTTCTTTGTTTCCGAAGCATTTTAAAATGCGTAAATTTCAAGAGAGCCAAGTTGAGAGGCAACATTACAAGAGATTCATTTGGCTTCACTGGCAAAGGAAAAGTATCAGAAGACCGCTAACAAGACATTCATAGCTACAGACTACATGGGGGTATGGAGCTGAGGTGAAGGGGGAGCTGAACCTCTGACGTTTACTGATCGTGATATTTTTTTCCTGAGGTATGAAATGTTCGTAAATTGCTGCAGAACCCCTGCAGTGTTGAGAGGGACTTGATCAGCCAACCTGGAAGGAGAAAACCGCAAGCAACTTGTTAACATTATTCCCCCTACAGAGAAGGAGAAAGAATGCCTTTTCCAGTTCATAAACGCAATCTGGTTCACTGGAGAAATGCTTTCACCCGGATGTGGCAGTTTTTATAGGCGTGCGAATATGAAACAGAATACGCAAAGGAAAGTATTACGGTTTAGAGCCTGATAAAATATGGTGCCACCCTGTTCTGATCTCCCTTAACCTCTGTGCATTATGCTCAGAATCAAAACAGGACCAGCAAAACGAGAAAGTTATGCTTGAAACAAGAAACTCTGAACATGCATGCTGACACTGTAATATGGAGCCCAACATTTCAGGAGTGTGAATATCAGTGTACAGCTCAGGGGTTGAACAGCTGCTTTTCTTGCAGGTTCAATCTCCAGGATGGGTAGAGACCCCTGCCTGAAATCCTGGGAAGCTGAATAACTTGTAGACTTCCAGATGTTGCTGGACCTCAGCAACATCTGCCCCAGCGAGGATGGTCAATGGTCAGGAATGGAATTTGTAGTTCAACAGCATCTGGAGGGCCACATATTAACCATCCGAGTTGTAGGCAATGCTGAGCTAGATGGACCAGTTGTCCGATTCAGCCTAAGGTAGCTTTCTTATTTCTTTATTAAATTTGTTAGTCACTTTATCATGCCCAGGTCAACCCAAAGCAACTTGCAAGCAAGCAAGCAAGCAAAAACAACCCACATTAAAGCCAAGGGGAAAAGCAAACCTCACAAGTCTCAGACAAAACAAGCCTCAGTCTAAAATTCCCAGCTCCATTTCTAATGGAGGCTTTGTGCCACATATCTGGTATTCAATCAACTGATTTGGCTTCCCACACAGCTGGAGTTGCATGCACTACAACAACCAAATGCACACTTACTACAGGCAATTTTTTGAGCATATTTGTGAAAGTCAGTAGGGAAAGTGGGCAGGAGTGACCAGGCAAAAGTTTATCCAATGGAAAGCAGTGGAAATGGGGCCTAGTCAGAACTAACCACATCCATTGAGTTCAGTGGGATTAACTTCTCAAGATTAACTGTGGCTGGGTTTTGCCCTGGACGTGTGCATGTAGGAGTAACAATTTCTCTCACATTAACCTGTCAGATGATCTGGGAATATTTTGCTCCATGCCCCACCCTTTCTGAAGCAAAATCTGTCAGGGCACAGACTAGGGTCTTGCAACAAATCCTACATTATGCAATAGTCTCTTTGGAGAAATCTATCGGGCTTCTTGGGTTTTCTTTTCCATGGTTCAGTTAGCTTTCTGTTTGCCAAGGCCTTCAGTTGATTAAGCAGTTGATCACAATCTGACATTATTTTTATGTTATTTAAATGTTTGCTACTTTCATGTTACTTTCATGTTTATATCTTACTCTTTGTTTACCTGAACTTTAGTAAGAGTGCAGGGAGGGGACTGAGTGGGAAACTGGCAGGTCTGGTTTTGTGGGAGTTTTTGGTTACTCCAGTGCTATCATTGCAGTTGACTCTAATCCTGCAACGAGTTTTGTTTAGTGTTCTGGGAGCTTTTATATTGTAATCTTATCTGCTTTGTATTGGCTGTCTGAGTTCTGAGAGAGGTTTTCAAAAGACAGGGAGCTGTGGGGCCGGGTTGGCTGTTGCCATTCAGACACAAATGGGCAAAGGGGTATTTGGGGGCAGAGGTCTGATGTGACATTAAAGGACAAAGGCTAAGCATCTGGGGCTATTCCTACTCTTCGTCATGTTTACAACCCCCTGAAGCTGAATTGGTTAATAAAATCAGAAATCTGCCTGGATGAGTTGGCTGTGTGTGTTATCTCATCCCAGCTTTATCCTCCAGGTTTCAGAGTGAAGACTTAAAGGGAAATGAAGCAGGGTCAAGCTGGTCTCTTATGAGTCCCTTTCCCTGATCAGGTGCCCTGTCCAGCAGTTTCCAGGTTCCGAGTGGCAGGATTGGGATTCTGTTGATGATCTGCCAACTCTACTGCCTGAGCTTCCTCAGGTGCTTTCTGCTGTGAAAATGGATATCTCCAGATAAGTGAATCTGGGGGGACTTCTGTCTTCACACTAAGGCCTTCTTAGTGACAACTGACAGCTTTTGGTTGACCAAAAATGAGGGCATCCTTTTGGATTTTCTATCTCAGACACTAAAATATCTCAAATGATCTTTACCAAGAACTGGGGCACTTGCAGACTACCTGTTTACTGAACATTATTCCTGATCTGTTTGCACAAAGTCTTCAGGGAAGTTGCCAGCCGTTTACCGAGTATTCGTTCAGAACTGTTTGCCAGGAGGTTATACATACAACACTGTGTCAAACAACCGTTCCAGTGCAAATTCCCCATCACTTTCCTTACCACAAACACTCCTTAAAAAAAGAGCTGGTTTGTTGTGCAAGAGCGCCAACTCCAATTGCAGAGTTTGAAATTGCAGCAGAATCCCACCCACAAAATAGTGACAGTCTGGCTAGCTCCTTGTGCAAATGGAGAGTACACCACAGAGAGGGGGAAGCCAACACGAAACCCTGCAGACATTGTGGGTTACAATTCCTGTCATCTTCCTTCAGCATGGCCAATAAACAGGAATGATGGGAGTTATAGTTTACAGCATCTGGAGGGCCCTGCATTGGCCGCCTGTGCCTCACAGAATGTGCTCCAGAAATGAATTCTGGCCTGGTCTCCTTGTGCTCCATGCAAATGGGAAATACACCACAGAACTCATCCATGTCCATCTTCCTGTCTATTCCGAATAGGATTCCTCACAAGAAAAGGGAAAAGTTGACAGCTATGAGTCCTATCCCTTGGCCCCACAGTGCCAACAGTGGCCCCAGGACATCCTGTCAGCAGATATCAATATCCAGAGCACCATTAATTGAAATGTCAAAGGGAACAACAACATAGCTACATAAAACCCTAAAACTTACCAAACCACCCTGGGGGTGGTTGGGTGGGGGAGATTTAGTTGGACAGTTTTGGAAACCGTGAAAGGAAGTGAATTAAATGATCCTCTTCTTTCTCCCTTTAGTCCCATCTCATAAGGAAAACTGTTATTCGACTGGAAATTGAATTCACATGAAGGTAATTAGAGAAGCCAGCAAACTTCTGATTACATTTTCTCAGGAAAAATGAATGAACAAATGAATAAATACAAACAAAACAAACATATAGGACATCCTGAGAAAGGAAGGGTTCGTTGTGCAACTGTTATCTGTGGTTTGTGGTGGGGGGTGGAGATAGGCATTGCATTCTGTTGCAGAACAGATTCTGCTCTTGTAATAAGGAAACATAGCCATCAGGATTAGCAGCAATTCATAGCCTTGTCCTCCATGAATTTGTTTAATCCTCTTTTAAAGCCATCCAAGATATTGGCCATCACTGACTCTGGTGGGAGTTAATTCCATAGTTCAATTAACTATGGAATAAGTTAAGTATGAATAAGTACTTTCTTTTGTCTAGTCCTGAATATTCCAATGTTCAGTTTCACTGAGTGTGCTTGAGTTCTAGTTTTATAAGAGAGGGAAGGGAGGGGAACCCCCCCCTACTTTCATGCCATGCATAATTTTATACACCTCTATGAAGCCATCTCTTACTTGTCTTTCCTCTAAATCAAAAAGGCCCAAATGTTATAATCGTCCCTCACAGCTTACATCTGAGTAGGCTTAGGCATAGGCTTGTCTCATTATTGTGGCATAAGCTTTCATAGGCTAAAGCCCATTTCATCTGACGCAGAGGAGTATCATTTGCTATCTCTTTTGATATTTTGCTCAATAGCTCGTTGAGCAATGGGCCTTACCTGCTTCCATTCTAGTCTATTTTTGCTGTTTCCAGGGCACCATACTTTTCTCTCCGCACAAACAAGATTTTGTTTGTGCAACAATCAGGCTAACTTTAGAAACCAGCCCCCCATTTGCAAAACTAATTTTAAAGGGATTATAGTGAACCACTTGTAAACTATGTCCAATAATAAGAGGACTTAGAACAGGGGCTGTAAGAGGGTCTAAGTGACTGTCCTGGGGACTCAGATCATTTCCTGATGGTTAACAGCTCCTTCCCCCAACAATCAAAATGCAGTGATTGGACCTTTAGGATTCAAGCGGAGATGTGTGAAAAATTGAGAGAGGTTGATGCATACCAGGTGGCCGATTTATATTTCCTACTATCGAATGCTTTTGTTGGCTACACAGGCACAATGCATCTATGCGGCCACTTGAGTTTGCACAGTGCCATATGTACAGTTCAAACCTGTATATTTGCTGATACCCACACCTATGGGAAATCAAATGCAACCAATAAATAGCCGAATTCTCTGTATTTCCCAAAATCTACAAGGAGTCTGGTGCTATCACCAGTTCACTGTAGCTTCAATGACTGTAACTAACTGCACAGCAAAACGCAGCTTCTGGAAATCCTCTAGAAGCAGCAGAGCAGAAAACATCCTGTTATTAATATCATCTGGATAGCTGTGCTTGGAAGAGGGATCTCCGTGGCACAGATTGAAAATGTTCAGAAGTGAGTGAGGCAGAGAGGTACAATGAAAATTAAACACAAAGAATTCCAAGGGGTATTTCACATTTTATGGCCACCTCATAGAGGCCTTTGGGTGTCACTCTGCTTGGTGGCTCATAATGAGCTAATTCATGTGCTACATGGACTGAGAACACAAATTGTTCCCCAACCTACGGTGAACAGACTGAACCACACACCCCAGAAATGGAAGGTGGACATCCTTCAATTGAGTTCATTGAAGTTGGTTGAGGGCACTTTTGGAAGATATACTAGGTGTGGAAGCTTCAATCTCTGTGCCTTGAATGCCACAGAAAAAGTATGAGGCAGGAAAATAACCTTACACAACACCTACTTTCCAACTTTTCTGTTTTTGCTCCCAGGATAGGGTTTTGTTTTTTTTTTTGAAGCAGGGTGAGCTTTTCATGTTCTTCCTCTCATTGGCCCCTAAGTGTGGCCATGGACTTTTAACCATTTGAATCTGAGACATGAGATTCTAGTAAAATCAGAATTTGATGTAAGTTGCAGGGGTTTTGTACATCTTGCTTCAGGAAATGGGATGCAAAAGGTCATGCCTGAAATGGGACAAGCTATAGTTTTGAGAATTATGTGTGTAGGAAAGAACACAGGTAAGAGCAGCAGTCAACTGCATCTAAAAAACTTCTTTCACGTCAAAATGGCAGGCTCAACCCAGCCTTCCCTGTAACATTCTGTTTTCCCTATGGGTAAGGAGATAGTTGCTTTGCTTATTTTAATAAGAGAGCATTCAAACATGACATTCCCTCCAACTGATATGGGACAGTACAGGGAAACGAGGTGCCCTGACCATTGCCTCAGGTGGCAAATGTCATGGGAGTAGGAAGTGGTGGAAATCCAGCCTTGTGCTCCCTAAGCTCGTCTCTTACCCTCAGATGTGGCAGAAGCAGTCACAGTTAAAGCAAGATTCCACCATCAGCCTGGTTGGCTTCTGTGTTTTGATTTGGCTGGGGTGCAGAGGGTGCCATTTTGTCCTTTGCCCCAGGCAGCAAAACACCTTCTTCCAGCCCTATCAAGGAAGGCATTATCAACAGATTCTGCTGCATGTATAAACTGACCCTGATCCTATGATTCAACTTTTGTGCAGTAAGAGCCAAATCTCTGACTAGCATACACTTCTAATGGCTGCCAGCCAAACCCATACATGTCGCCATCTTCTTTCCTGGTTCAAACGAAACTAATAAAAAGTAGCTGATAAAACAAGCAGGGCCGGATTTTAGTACATTGCACGTCATCAGTATTTTCACTGGCAGCTCATTACTAAAGGTGTGGAAAGCACAGAAAGTAGAAAGTGATAAATAACCCATATCAAAAAGTTGCTTGCTTGTGGATTGTGGGTTGCATGATTTGTGCCTGGAGAGCAGCAGTGTAAATGACACTCGTTTGAGCCTGTTTTCGTACCATTTTAACAGTATTTCCAGTACTTTCCAGTGATGTATTGGCTAGTCTTGGTAGGATTTGGACAGTACTCCCAGGGGTATTTTTGAATAGGTCCTTTCCTTTCCTTGATCCCCAAGGCCTCAGCAAGAAAGGCTCCCTTTGCCCCTACTCATGGACTATGTGCTGAGCACTGGAACTCTGTATCCATTTCTTTCAGATTTAGATCCAGCAGTCAAATTGTATGGATTCATAGGCAAATGTATGGTGCTGTTGTTGCTTTCTTTTACTTAGCCCAATAACACTTGTGCCCCTCCACATGAAATATTGCCTCCTCTAGAGTAGCTGTACTTTGCACAGCAGAAACAATTTTGAGCAGAAATCTGATGTTCAGAGTAAGATGTTCTTCGCTCCAATTCCATTAGTTGAAAAGTTGGTGTCTTTGGATGCAATTCTGTGTGCACTTACATGGGGGTAATCTTAAGTGAACACCCTGGGGCATACTTCTGAGTGTTATTATCAGTAGTAGCCCTGTACTACTACTATTATATCTCAAAGGAGCCCAGGAAGGCAAGCACATTAATTTTTTAAAAATACATTTTAAAAGCAGTTAAAGAAATTCTCTTAAACAGTAATTTAGTAATTTCAAAGTTGCCAGAAACAGTATATTTTAGCCATCAAATGACTAGGTAAACAGGAATGTTTTTAAATCCTCCTGAAAGTCACTAATGAGGGAGGGAGATGCATCTCACCAGGTGGAGGATTCCAGAAATGGGAAACCACCACTGAAAAGGCTCTGTCATGGGTCAATGCCAACCAGGCAGCCCCCTCCCCACACTGTGTTGTTAATACTCAAAGTTGTAGCTGCTTTAACTACTGACTTTTTATGTTTCTGCATTACTGTGATAACTTTTGCACAACTGTGATAACCAGGATATAAATATATATTTTTAATTATTGCCACCAATAAATAGGGTTGTGGAGGTTGCCAGAAAGATGTGTGTCTGAAAGAGAGAGAGAAAGAGAGAACTAGCAGGGGCAGAACAGTAATGCATATAGGTCATTTATTTAAGCCCTGGGGCAAGTGCAGCTGAGTACCAATGATATGGCAAGTGTGTTTGCCAAACATACAGAAGTCACGTGGAAGGAAGTTTGACTCATAGAAACCAAACTCAAATCTCATCCAGAGAGTTCCAAACAGAGCTTGTTGCATATTTGGCAACACACACAATGCAAATCTTTCCCATGTTGTGGTATCAATTTGAGCCATATAAAATACAAACTGGTTTTCCTGAATGACCATTGAGCCTCCCCAAAGTCATGACTTGTATGATGCTGTACTTTTCTGCCCTTATAATTTATCAGGCATTATCTGTAAAGCTTCACGTGATATATGTTCCATATATATGTGATGTGATGTGTGTGTATGTATGTGTGGGGGGGCGTACACACACACACACACACACACACACACACACACACACATGCATCAAAGGTCAACATCAATGTGGTTTCTGAGTAATTTTGCCCCATTAAAATGTTACCAAAGGCAGATGTTCCAGCAGGGCCCACAGGATTTATAGAGTCACTCTCCAAAGAACATGTTAGCAAATATGACTGTTCTCCTGCTGAATTGTTTGCACTCTGCTTTTTCAAAAGCCTCAGTGCCCACCCCAGATTAAAGCAGCATGTTGAGCCTCCAATGAAGATGCCTTTCAACGATGCAAAACCACTAATGAGAAAACATAGACAAAAGGACAGCCAGCTTCCTAAGGCCCCATTCCTCAATTCTGAAATACCACCCGGAGTCTTTGGTCTCATTGACCTGATAGACTGGGAGGTTTCTAGACCAGGAAGTTGTGTTTTCCATAGCCCCGATATCTCCTACATTTATAGCAGAGAGACAACAGGAAGAAAGAGAGAGGAACTGGAGAGCAAATTGCTCATTTTTTGTGTGTCAAGCTAGGGAGACCTCATCTTCCAAATGTTCCAGTAATTAGCCTCACTTTCTTGGCTGGTGTTAATTTGTTCCAAGTATTTGGGCTTTAGATCTAACCATGGGAACCTTGCTTCCCTGCAAAAGCCTTGCCAACTGTTACTAGACGTGTTACCACACACATGCAGGCCAAAAAAAGCACAGCTAATGACAGTGTTTGCTTTGCAATGTGAAATGTATTTGTTATGAGTTCAGTGTCTCCTAATGAAGGAGGGGGAGGAGAAAGTGAAGGAAACTTGTGCGTGTGCATGATGCGTTTGACCCTGCACAGCAGGGCTATTGCTAAATCCAATTCACAAAATCAAACCTACCTAAAATGAACCAACTTCTTTGATACTCTTGATCTCTCAGCTGTGGACATGCCTCGATTCCTCTGTTTTCAAAACATGTCTAAATAGGAAGGATCATCAAGATTTTGCCTGCTGTGACTGTTGGGTCAGACTCTCCTCCAAGGTTGAAGCCAGGGATTCACAGTGGGAGAGAGAATTGCTCTCATGGCCAGCCTCAGAAGAACCTTGCCAACTCAACGAAGGCTCTTATTTAAGCTCTTATTTAAGGCTCAGCCTGAAGATGACTGCTGCTGTAGCAACCTCTAACTCTGGTCTCATGAAGTCTCCAGCCTGAGCCCTGCATGGAGCTGTCCAGGGTAGTCTTGCCTCTGCTGAGGTCAGTGCTCACAGAGATCAATGTCCTTCATAGTATTTTGTTGTTGTTGTTGATTTTTTTAAAAAATCTTTGAGGGCTAGTTGCTGCTGTTAACATTCATTTCATGAAAACAATTTACTCACTAGAGTGTTGCTAATGATAAGAGTCTCCAGTCACAAGGTTTATGTTAGATTCACAAACATCAGAGCCAGTTAGGCCCTGAACCAAGAACATTCAGATTGGCACAGTGACAATAGACTTGAGAATGTAAAGGGGATGAAAAGTAGTGGTATTATCCAATCAAGGCTTCTGCAGGACTCAACTCCCTGACAGCCCACTTTCATATTGACCGTAGCTGGCTAGAAAATGAAATACTTCAAGTCATGTCTGAATCTCTGGTAGGGCAACAGTTAGTCTTGGTCATGATACTGTTTTCGTGCACCCACCTTCTTCCCTTTTTTATTGATTGCATGAAGAAATGAATAATACATAAAACTCGTATTTTGCTTTTGAATGTATGATGTGCTTCACACATATTTTCTTGTGATTCTTACAACATCAATATTGCAGATAGGAAGCTGATACTAAGACAGGGTTGTGGGTTGCCCAAGGCCATTTAGCGAACTCACAACAGAACCAATATTTGAACCAGGACTTCCAATTCACAACTCAGAATGCTATTACAAACTATTTATCAAATACAGTGGTGCCCCGCAAGACGAATGCCTCGCAAGATGAAAAACCCGCTAGATGAAAGGGTTTTCCGTTTTTTGAGGCGCTTCGCAAGACGAATTTCCCTATGGGCTTGCTTTGCAAGACGAAAACGTCTTGCGAGTCTTGCGAGTTTCCCCCCCTTTTTCTAAGCTGCTAAGCCGCTACTAGCCGCTTAGCCGCTAAGCCGCTAATAGCCGCTAAGCCGCTAATAGCCGCTAAGCCGCTAATAGCGCTAAGCCGCTAATCCGCTAATAGGGATGCTTCGCAAGACGAAAAAACTGCTAGACGAAGAGACTCGCGGAACGGATTAATTTCATCTTGCGAGGCACCACTGTATTGTTACTGCATGGCAAATGCTGGTTACTATTATATTTCTGGAATTCTGGGTGAAATCCACTCATTTCATCTTGAAATGAACTGGGTCTGTCTCTGAGTTTATTTGGAAATGCTAATTTTTTTTCTGAGAACTCTCCAAAGCTGAGAACTATCTAGGCCTGGGAATCCCCTCCACCATCACCAGCTTTTCCAGTTTCCTTCCCATTTACTACACCTTTCATCTGCTGCTAGGGAGGAGGCAGGGAAGAAGTACAATGACAACAGAGAGGATTATCAAAAGGGCTTTCTTTAAATTCCCGGCTCTTTACAAGCTACTGAGTATGCTTGGGCATACCATCGCTGATGGGAACTCTGAAAACTGTAGTTTTGTACTCCTCCTCCTCAATGTCAGTAGAATATCACAAAAGTTGTAAGAATTACCCTGCTGGATCAGACCAGAGACTTGTGTAATCCAGCATTTTGACCAATAGTGGTGAGCCAGTAAATGAAAATGAAGGTCCCTTTGGCATTCAGAGGTTCATTGTTTTAATTCATGGACGATCCTTTGAGGTATCATGGTTAGCCTCCCTTCAACTGACTAAAAAGCAATCACATGTCACAGAGATGGTGAATTTTATGAGCCAAGGATGTTCTGTTAAAGAAAGCTTCCCCCCTCTTAGCCCTTAAGGTATTATAAATTTCTATTCCATCTATTTCAGATCCGTACATAACAGTAGAGATTAAATATGGCAATGACACAGAGACTGTGTATTTTGTCTTATGTGAAATAGCAGCTTGCAATGTCTTTTGCCCAAGACTATTTGACAGGGTTCTAATGTTGCTGCTTCTAGCCTTTCAACTTGGTTTAGTATGAACTTGACAGCGAGTCATACTTGGTTTAGTATGAACTTGACAGGTGTTGCTGTCCTTCACCTTGTTTCCAGCTTATTTTATAAGCAGGGTGCACACCAGTCTTACTTAATCTTACCGGCTGAGAACGGATTTTCTGAAAATGTCTATTTATGGTGTTTTTTCATATTTTCTGTAGCCTTGTAATGGCATTTAAAGCTAAGTGTGGTTATGGTCCCGGCATGGTGCCCCACCACAGAAACCACCTCTTGCAACTTTGCTCTTGGTCTGAAAGGGTTTAGTTGTAAGCCAGCAGCATTCTGGCGAAATTATCTTGCGGTGTCTTGGAAGCAAAAGGAGAGATGAGGCAGACCATGGAAAAGTGGATTGAGGGTGACCTTTCTATGTAAGGCTCCATCACAGGAAAATATTTGACTATTACCTGGCCACAGAATTATAATTACCTGCCCTCTGAAATACAGCAGACGACATGGCCCAAAGAGATGATGAGCAGTCAGGATAGAGGGGTTTTGCATATTCCTTAAACATAAAAGAGATCTCATCTTAGCAACAGAAGATTGCTTTTGACAAGCAGCATTTGGACAGCCTTTCTTCTCGCATTCAAATGAAAAGAATCTCTGCCCCCACCACATGGCCAAGAAGTACAGGAAACAGTTCTCTCTTCTATTTAGCCCAAGGATCTTCTATTCTGTTTTCAAAATTTAGTATGTGCCAGGCTCTGAGAACAAGATGGCATTTTACACAGGCACAACAAAGGACAGCACTCCTGTGATAAATGGGACATGCAGCAAAATACTGTAGTGTGAACCAAATACTCCTGTTCAGGGTGCATGCCAGCCAGCCAGCCAGACCCTTTCCAGGACACTCCATTCTGTTCTTTCTCTTCAACAGTTTTCTGTTCCCTGCTTCAGCAAATAATAAGTACTCTGTGGCTGAGTTCTTTTTGGCCTGGGGTTTTTTTTTTGGGGGGGTGTCCTTCCTTAACCCCCCTTAAAACAAAACATGTTTGCAAGCGGTGGGAGGCTGAAACATTCCTCTTTTGCATGGATAGTGCTGTTTTGGCAACCTAAGTAGTATATTAAATGTGGGAAAGGGCCATAGCGCAGTGAGAGAGCATTTGCTTT
Source organism: Podarcis erhardii (assembly GCF_964252035.2). NCBI lineage: Eukaryota > Metazoa > Chordata > Lepidosauria > Squamata > Lacertidae > Podarcis > Podarcis erhardii. Next base: position 53,601,568 of record NC_138497.1, on the reverse strand, counting down.
GCATGCAGAAGGCCCCAGATTTAATCCCTAGCCTCTCCAGGTAGGGCTGGAAGAGTACTTTCTTTGCAATCCTGCAAAGTCATTGACAGTCAGGGTAGACACTAGTGAGCTAGATGCACCAATAAGGCAGCTTCCTGTGTTCCTATGATTCCACCGCTCTCTGGTTTTTCAAAATTAATTTCACAATTTGGACATTGACATGTTTGGGTTGATGGTCAGCAACCTCCCCTTTCTTCCAACTAGAAGTCAAAGAGGGCCAAAGGTCCATCTCCAAATGTATAGATCTAATATTGGTCACTGTGTTGTTATTTTTTAATAAATAAATAAATTGCATGGATTCCTGGGAGATCTCATTTCCCCCTCTGACGAGCTCCTGTTGCAAGTTGCATGAACAGATCTCACATACAGTGCGGACATGATGTACCGCCTTCCCTTTGGCGCCAACATCCAGCAGAAGAAAAGGCAGGAAAAGATCAAACATGGAAAGAACAGAAGACAGCCGAGTTGCTGCTGCTGTCTGTGCCTAGGAGAGACAAATGAGCATGAGGGAAGGAACGAGGTAGAGGATAATTACTTTCATCCCAGTTTTATTTTTATTCCCACAAATCCCAACCGCTTTTGAAGCCAATTTTCCTTTAATAAAATACACTATTAATGACTTGGAGTGGAAGCCCTTTGTTCAAAACAATACCCAATTCTCCAGATGGAATTGTTTTGCATTCTGGGCAATATACATATATGTATATTTATGAGCATGGCCCCCATTACTCTATTTTGTAAATCAAGTGAGTTATTTAAAAATATGTTGAACATGCTTTCTTCCTTTGAAATTAATTCTTCCTTGGTTCTCTCCCCCCCCCCCAGCCTCCCCTCTCTTTTAAAGAGAAACTGATGCCAAAGAGAAACAAGAGTGATGGCTTTCCCCATTGTTTCTGGAAGCCATTCATTTGGTATTTCTGTTCATCAGCACTTCGTAGTGAAAGACTATAAAGAGCTACTTGATGCCTCCTGCCACTTAGCACAGATATATACACACATTTGAAACACTTGGCAAAGGGTTCACTTTGGTTTAACAGCGTGTGAGAAACGTTGGCTACATATCTCATCCTGTGAACAGATACACTGTAGAACTCACTGAGGGGAGGCAGAGTCAAGCTACCTGCAGGAGAGCTCTCATCCACAGCACTGCAATTTTCCCCAACACTCCTAGGTTACAGCCCTGCTGTGTCCGGAGAGCAGGGTGTATAGCAGCTCCCAGAAGGAGCACCATCTTGTCCTCAGGATTGTGGGTGCCCTTCCGCAATGTGGACGTGTGACACCACACACACCTGCACATAGTGCATGTGAGGTCACCTGCACAATGTGCAGGTATGTGCATGTGACGTCGCATGTCCGTGTTGCAGCGGACAGCAGCAGTGACTCCTCTTCCTTCTCCTCTCTGCAGCCAGTGAGGCACTCTTTTCCATGGGGAAGGGCTCAGAGAGACTGCCTCCATGTCTGAGTCCCTCACCGAGCCCCTCACTCACTGGCTGGTTGCGGATGGTGGAGCTGAACTACTTCTCTCTCTCAGAGGCAGCACAGCTGCTGCCTGCTGGCTGTTTTCATTGACTTTGTGGGTGCTTGGCTCACACAATTATATTATTGTGCATGCCCAAACACCCATGGCCCCCTGGAGTTGGCTCCTATGGCTCCCAGAGAGGTCCATTATTATCAAATCATATCCGGCTCTCTTAAGCTGCTCCTGTTGTGACAAATGTACTGCAATGTGTTAGGATGTGGGTTCTTAACCTTTCTAACTCCCAGGCACACTTGGGAAAGCTGAAAATTATTTGGGCCCAACAGCCACAAAAGGGTAGTTCAACCTAAAAACTTCCTTTGCATTCCCAATTTGTTGTGTACTTCTTCTACTTCTTCTTCTTCTTCTTCTTCTTCTTCTTCTTCTTCTTCTTCTTCTTCTTCTTCTTTAAACTCTCTAATTTACTTCAGCACCTTTTCCAGAGGAGGGAAGATTCTCTTTCCTTGCTTTCTCCTTGGGTTAAGAACTTAATCCTTGGGTACCTTGGGTTAAGAACTTAATTCGTTCTGGAGGTCCGTTCTTAACCTGAAACTGTTCTTAACCCGAGGTACCACTTTAGCTAATGGGGCCTCCTGCTGCTGCCGCACGATTTCTGTTCACATCCTGAAGCAAAGTTCTTAACCTTAGGTAGTATTTCTGGGTTAGCGGAATCTATAACCTGAAGCGTCTGTAACCTGAAGCATCTGTAACCCGAGGTACCACTGTAAACTCTTGTCTCTCATTTTCAGCATGTAGGGGCTGCTGGGCTGCTACTGGTCCAACGAAAAGGCTATGTCATAGCTGAGTGAGGTTAGTGAGGAGGCCCTGAGGGAGATATGGCACTAAGGCCTCACTGAAATTGGACAAAGGCCCCAGCCCACCATTGGAGCAGCACTGTGCTAGGCTGTTCATGTCAAGTGAAAATTCTCCCATCCTTTACCTAGGTCCTAGGAGCACCCAAAAAGGTCATTATTTCTCAACCCCTCAACTGTCCTGTTGCGGTTCTAGTCCTGAAGAAGGACAAGTTTTCCAAGGGAGAGACATAAGGGAGAGTCCCTGCATGCCTTGAATTGCGTGCCGCTTTTCTTTGAATAACAAATACCTGCAGATACAAAGGATGGCCATGTGTCAGGCTTTACATTCCGCCATTTGAAGGTGTCCTCCTTTTGAAGGGCTGCCTGGTCCAATTGCAGTTTAATGATAAAGAACCATAAGAAGGGAGAGCAGCGGTTTTGAAGCTGCCCTCAACAGTCAGCATATGGACAGCAGATTGAGGAGGCACACTGGTGACCTGGTCACAGCCTTCCCCAGTGTAGTAAGACATACTATATTTCTATTTAAATTCCAGCAATAATTTCTCTGTGTGCATCTATACATACAAATGAGCACGCACACATTTTGTTGGTGGCATTTCCACTTCTGATGATGATATATAAGTAGCCACCCCATCTGCAAGGGCGCATTTGAAACTGTTTAAGAAGCAAAAGCCCAAAGGCCATTAAAAAAAAAAAATCTGGTCCGTATCTTTTGAAAACAAAAGACCATCAATGAATAATGGGAAGGTGATGGGTAATATTAAAAACAGCTATTATTGTAGCAGTTATGATTAGGCAATTATAATTAGAAAATAATGCTGAAAACTCACAGTACAATATAGTTATTTTTAGGGAAGAGGAAGGAAGGAGAGAAGCAATGAAGACACAAGAGACAGTAGTTCTCTTGCAGAAAATGCTCCAGTTGAGAAGAAAATGAGAAAAATAATTCTTCTCCCTGTTAAAATAAAGTTATCTGCTCAATTCATAATAGCTCAGGTCAACATGCTAGGTTTCCTCTCATGATGAAATATTTGTACTTGGAACACAGTATTATAGCCCAGGAGAAAGTAATGCAACCAGTTACAGCAAAACAAAACATATGAACAATAAACAGAGCATGCCTTGATGTGAGCAAAAATGCACACAGGGTTAGAAGGAGGGCATGACTCTAGGTAGAATACTGTTAACACTACTGGAACCTGGCATGGATCCCACTTTGTGAAACTTCATGCCAAATTTGGTGATGATATCTTGAGAGGCATCCAAAACTATGGAGAAAAAAATGGATAAGCCACTTCCCAAAATATATAGTAGATAGAGAGACTGAGCCTAGATGGGGGCCTATAGCTTAACACTCTAAAGTCCATTGCTCCAATATCAGATCTGCTAAGTGAGCAGCTTGTACCCAAGCTTGGTTCTGTTCTCCCTCTGTCCCCCCCCCCCCCAGTGACTATATCTACACACCCACCCCATGATAATACAATTCCCAGTCCAAAGGGGGGGGGGGTAAAGACACACCCCTTTCTCCAAATTGGTCCTCTCCCTCCAGAAGAATTTTTGGCTATTCCTTTAGCCATTGTTAAGGCCAGCTGCTGAAAAAAAATATCTGCTAACTACCTTTACCAAAGGATGATTAAACCACATGAGGTTTACTTTTACAGTACTCAGATGTATTTTCAGTATTGCAGCCTGGTATTAAAAGTAGAATTTCAGGTTGCTTGAAAAGCAACACAGCGGAATGTTAAAAACGTAAGCTGACAAAGTGGTCTCTACCCTTTGAAATCCTAGGTTACAATAAATATGCAAGCAAGTCTTTTGAGTGCCTTAGGACTCTGACATTTTTGCCATAAAATTTATTTACCTATTAAATAAATTGAGAGCCAGTGTGGTGTAGTGGTTAAGAGTGGTAGTCACGTAATCTGGGGAACCGGGTTCGCGTCTCCGCTCCTCCACATGCAGCTGCTGGGTGACCTTGGGCCAGTTACACTTCTTTGAAGTCTCTCAGCCCCACTCACCCCACAGAGTGTTTGTTGTGGGGGAGGAAGGGAAAGGGGAATGTTAGCCGCTTTGAGACTCCTTAAAGGGAGTGAAAGGCAGGATATCAAATCCAAACTCTTCTTATTATGTTCCCTTATTACAGCATGCTTATTAAAGCTAAATTAAAATATGTTTTCAAGCAAAAATGATTGAGTTTGTTTTATGTTAAGAGTAAGACTTCAGCCCTTCAGTGGAGGTGCTTCCAGTCTCTTATTAGAATCATAGAATCATAGAGTTGGAAGAGACCACAAGGGCCATCGAGTCCAACCCCCTGCCAAGCAGGAAACACCATCAGAGCACTCCTGACATATGGTTGTCAAGCCTCTGCTTAAAGACCTCCAAAGAAGGAGACATTATTTTCAGGAGGGATCTAATCACATATCAGGAAATTCAGATTGCACAATTAAAGCTGAGCAGTGCTCTGGCATAATGAACCCACTCCTCCTCAGAATAGGACTTTCTGCGTAAGGTAAGTGATGATCAAATGCACTGGAAAGTGTGGGATAACAATGGCTCAACTCAACATCATATAACCTCACTGCAAACAAATCAGAATGAATGCTCAATAAACTGCTGAATTTGTTTAACTTCCCCACAAACTCGGTGCAAGTGAATCAGGATGAATGTTCAATAAGCAGGATGTCTTCCAAATAAACTTGGTTAGGTTTATTGGGATATAAGAATCGAAACATTGAGACATTGGGATATGAGAATCGCAACCATTAGTCACTTCAACAGCTCACCTAACAAGAACAAGTAACTGACAAACATGAAACCTAGGACAAACTAATGGAATTGCATTCCACTCACAATGAAGGTCTCATGGGTTTGAGTCTGTCAGGAATGAAAACTAGTATCTGCTCTATGAGCACTGAAATGCTATCTTCTTTTATACACTTTTAAGAATGGAAATGCTTTTCTGGAGATCTGAACAACCTTCACAAACCTAAGGAGGGGGTGGGGGAAGCAACACCCTAAATGAGAAATATTTCAGCTTCATCCCATTGAAATTAAGAGTTTTCCTTTGAGGCTGCCTGAAGGACCCAGCCTTAGCTTCACTAGATGTGCCCTCAGAGAGGTTATCTTGGAATCAAAAATCCTCTGTTGCGTGACTATCCATTGTTTATAGATTCGTCTAACTGACTTCATATGTATCTGGTCTGGGGAAACTGATGTTATTAAAACACAACACTGAGACATTGAGCTCTGATAGCAGTTCAACGTGAACAAATAAAGCAAGAGTTTTCCCTAAAGTAAAGCCAAGCAAGGATCCCGGCCTTCGCATGAACTGCTGGGATGAAAGGAGGATGTGATACCATCATCTGAACATTGACCTTTGCAATGTTGTTTCTTTTTCCAACCCGGAGCCCATTCCTCTCTCTCACTCTTGCTTCTCTTTCTCTCTCCCCCTTTCATCCCCTCTGGCCAACTTTCACAAATACACAGAGCAGGTAGACTACAAGCAGTAAAGCTTTTCTGAAATGTTTTGGCTCGATTTGTTGCCCTTATGTCCCAATAAGAGAGGAATGTGGATTGTTAACCTGACCTCTGTCCAAAACAAAAATCAATTGTGTTTTCTGGAAACATACCTCCTCCCAATTTCCCCCCTAATAAACTGCATTAAAGATCACTTGCAAGCCAGAGGTGGAAATTGTAACTGAAAGCTAACGTATCACCAGTAGCTTATGTATAAGGATTTTCTGTCTGTTTTGCACAAAATCAAGTTGAAAGTGCAATCCTCACCACGTCTGCTCAGCAGTGAGTCAACAGAACTTTCTCCCAAGTAAGTGTGCTTAGGATTGCAGCCTAAAGAATTTGATCCTCTTAATTAAGTGTAAAATTTCTACAAGTTACGAATTCTAGTATGTTGTGCAATTCCACACATGCACCACTGGGGTTTCCCTAGAGACATTAAAGCACTCATTTTTATTTTAAATTTTAATCACCCCTTCAATGAATTCATTCCCAGGTGGTCATGGTCATCTAGATTCTAGGCCAACCCCTGCAGGAATCTCAAACAAAGGATCCATGATTGATGACCATCCAGCCTCTGCTTAAAAACCTCCAATGAAGAAGGGTCCCCCACCTTCCAAGGAAGTCTGTTCCAATGTCAAATAGCTCTTAGCATCAAAAAGTTCTTCTTAATGCTTAGCTGGAATCTTCTTTCTTGTAACAGCTGTGTGTAGCAGCTTTGTGGAATGATCATAGAGTTCTGGTCCTTCCCAGTTCCTAGTCTTGTAGCAGGAAGAACCTAACAAAGGACAGACTTCCTCCGGGTTGGAGGTCACTCTAGATTCTCCTTTGGATGATGATAGTGTGTGCCTCTTTCGGTGATTACCTTGTGTTTTACTTGTGACATGAACCAATATTTTTCCCAAAGATCCTGTGGGTTAAAGGTAGTCTGTCAGGGTGACTCAGATCAGGCTAGACAGATATTTGCACCAAACTGTATTAATTCCAGAGCTTTCCAATGCCTACAAATATTAGATACCTGCTCTAGGCGATCCCATCTGGGCAGAACAGTGGGTGGTAAACGAAAACCAGCAATTTTAACATTAAAATAGTATAGCAAGCACTTTTCTATAAACCAGGCATCCCTTCTCTCTTTTTCAATTGCTTTTGTCAGTCAAACCATTTTTCTTTCTTTCCCCCTTAATATTTGTGCTCTTGGCCCATTAGCCTAGTTACTTTGGCACTCTTGTCAAAGTTACTTGCCAAGGTAACCAAGTCAAATCCACGAATCAATGCACCCTTCCGAATAGAAGTGTCAAGCGGCAGAAAGGAAGAAAGAAAAACTGAGAAGGATATTTACTGAATATTGACTTAAAATATACTTTTGAAAACAGTATTTAATTAAAGCAAACAAACCCAAAGAAGAACGCAGGCCTTGAGGCAGTGGCTATTTTCTGATAGACACACATGGATACAGATGCTAGACTACTCAACTAGGATCTCTCTGTGGCGTCATTCTACTAAGAGGGAATGCCGCTGAAACAGTGCCTGCAATTTTCCAAATATTACCGCTGTGTAACATCCATTCATTTACTTGGGTTTCTGCAGCAGGCTTTCTGATGTTTTACTGGAATGAATGAAGGCTGTACAGCAGCATGCTTAGGATGAGGGTATTTGCCATCCACCAGGGTGCCTGAATGCTGTACAGAACTATTCAGGATTTATAACAGTCTGAGCTCCTCATAAAGAATGGACATTAGGAAGATCATTTATCCATAGGATTTTCATAATCAGAATTCAGTATTGTATTGTGAAAACTTAGTTCATGTGCACATATAAGATAAAAGTACTTTTACACCCAGTGCTCAGTAAAGCTATGGAATCCACTGCCACTGGTGGCAGTGATGTTTGCAATTTTGTCTAGCGTACACATTTTCCTAATGCAATTTCCCCATATACAATGCATTCTTGTATGTTATGTTCACAAATATATGCATTTATATTCATACTTTACCCTGGCACTGTATATGCATTTTTGCTCATATTACTTGGCTGCAGAAATGCACTGAAAGATTAGGAGGTGTGTGGGTTCCAAAGGCTGACTGTGCTTCAGTTTGCACATTGCAAATTAGATAGGTTCACTTTTACATGCAAACTTAATCAAATCTCTCCCCCATCCCTAGGTCTGACAAGACCACCACTGACTACATACATTTTTCCAGAGTGCCCGCCCCTCATCCTTGCTACCTCATTCAGGTTCTTAGATTGGAGTTGCTGGGAACTGAACCTGGGATCTTAGGCATTCAAAGAATGAGATCAACTGCTAAACTACAGCCCATTCTACAGTGAAGCCTCAGCTAATTCTGCCTTGGGCTAGCATTGCCTTTGCTAACTTTCCTTTCCCATCCTATCTGTCTCTCATCTTCTACATGTGTAAATAAACAGATTTTCACAAAGGACTTCAGGACTGTCTTTTCTACAGGAGGCTGACCGAAACCTCCCACAACTCACAAAGGAGCAAGGGGAGGGGGGGAAGAACAATAGTGACTGAGGAAATAAAAACTAAAAATTGTTACAGGGAAGACACAAGTGTTTACTCTGCTCAGTATTATTCTAAGGGGGAAAGCCTAGTGAATTTACTTGAGTGAATATTTCAGTATCAATGATAATAATAACAATAACAACAATTTATTATTTATACCCCGCCCATCTGGCTGGGTTTCACAGCTACTCTGGGCAGCTCCCAACAGAATTAAAAGCACAATAAAACATCAAACATTAAAAACGTCCCTAAACAAGGCTGCCTTCAGATGTCTTCTAAAAGTCAGATAGTTGCTTATTTCCTTGACATCTGATGGGAGGGCGTTCCACAGGGCAGACGCAGTGAGGGAACCGCCAGAAGGCCCTCGGAGGAGGACCTCAGTGTCCGGGCTGAACGACAGCGGTGGTGATGCTCCTTCAGCTATACTGGGCCAAGGCTGCTTAGGGCTTAAAAGGTTAGTTACCAACACTTTGTGCTTGGAAACGTACTGGGAGCCAATGTAGGTCTTTCAGGACCGGTTTGACCATTTGCTTGATCCAATCAAAATACAGAAACGAGATATTCCTGAGTTGAACATGTGGGATGTGGATCTCAGCAAATTACATTTCTAAACAGAAACGTTCAGTGTATTTTTCCAAGATTTGGAGCATTTTTAAATGCACATGCTACATGCAGTGATCCATTTGCACACAGCATCCCTGAGCATAGGCCACATTGGCTGGTGCTGATGGGAGTTGGAGCCCATCAGCATTTGGAGGGTCAAAGGCTCTCCATCCCAGTGCCTAGCACTGCATGCCCAACAGCATGTATTTCCAGACTACCAGCACATGATTAGGGCTTTTAAAAAGTTGTGCATGGAATGCATACATGGCTTGGTGTTTTACTTGTAGCCCATGCCAGACCTTTTCAGTCTAAAGAGAGAAAGAGGAAGACAAACACAGAGAAAATAAACCTTAAGCAGAAGCACAGGAGAAGAGAAAGAAAGATTATTAAACTAAATGTTACACTTTTGAGAAAATGAGTATGTTTTTAATAGTGCAAATAAGCACAAGAAAACATGGAAATTCTTCCAGATATACAGAGTTTGTCAAGAATGCAATTTTAAAAACTACAAATAAACACAAAAGTGTGGAGCAAATGGAAACAGAAATAAACTGAAGACACCCCTGCTTCCAGACTTGCATGTTAATAAGCTAGCTATTACGTGGAGACTCTGTGGTGATGGCTAAATTGTCAAAGTTTTTTTTTTTTAGTTTTTTAAAAAATCTTGTAAATCTTTAACCAGTGTGACTTGAAATGATTATGTGGGTTTTAAAATAGCAACTTGGCAGTAAATTTTTATAGCATATATAAATAGTATTCCATTTAATTTCTATATGAAGTTGCATTAAAGGCCCAATACATGATCTGCCAAAAAGGCAGTCTCCAAGAAGTATGCAGGCTGGCAACAACATCAATGGAGAAGCCACCAAGGAGTCCTAAAATGAGAGGTGGACCTTGACACGGATGGCAGTCATCATTCTTGTTTTTCTGTGTTGTGTTATATAGCTTTAGTAAATGGTAATATCCTACTTCTGTTCCCTACCTAAAGCTTCCATACCTAGTTAGCAGGTTGCTTTAGGCTGGAAAAGGGAACCTTTTTTCAGCCTGAGGGCTACAATCCCTCTTGAGGAACCTTCCAGATCCTGCATGTCAGCTGTGGGTGGAGCCAAAGACAAAAGTGAACAGAGCTGTACTATGTTCCACCTACTGTCAACTGCCTGGGAAAAAACAGGACACCCTGTTTTTTACCTGCAGAAACATGGCAGCCATTTTGGGTGCCATGCTCTCGTGTGATTTCAAGCTGAGATCTCCCCCCCCCCCCCAGTGTTTTGGGGCACTGTGCATGAAAAAGTGCTTTGACCGGGTCTTGCACAGGACATGTGACTCACACAGGATTTAAGACCTGGAAGATGGTGTCCCAGATTTAGGCAAACCAGGGTATGTTTTCAAACCACACAAAAGCCACAGGCTTTTACTCATGCACATACATCCTCTCTCCATCTTTCATGCAGGCAAGAAAGAGGCATCATCGTAGTTCAGAGACAGATTCCAGCCACCTGAAAGTTCTTGAGGGCATGGAGCATGGCCAATGAGGAGCATGCACTGGGGAGAGGCACCCAAGGTTGGGGGGGGGGGTTCACATGCACACGACATCATGTGCACATTGCATGTATGTGACTCCTGGTGCACACAATGTCACATTGTTGGGAGGAGGCTGAGCACTGAGTCCATGATGGCTTGACTTTCTCTCTCACCCTCAGGAGGAGCCAGCCATCGAACGATGCCATGCTCAGCCTCCTCTGCCCCTCAACATTACGGGGGCCTGGCCCCATGCCAGCAAATATTGAGGGGTCCGAGGACCCCCACCCCACCCCACCCCTGGGAGTTGGTGCACCTGGGGAGAGGTGTATGGTTTGAGGAAACAGGAAGTTCCAGGGGCCTGCTAGTTCTCGCTCTGGGGGACCACTTTCAGCCCCCAGGGCTGAGACAGCTCACCTCTGTCTTAGGCCATTGGTCCACATAGCTCAGTGTTTTCTGTAGTTGGTTTCTACAGTGCTGTATGAAGTGGCACAAACCCTACCATGGACAGCACAACCCACATTATGGCCCAAGTAGGCCTGTGGCTCTTCTTGGACAAAACAACTCTATAATTTAGTAGAGCTATGTGCACAAGCAGCAGGAAGTCTGCCTCAGCACTTCCTCCAAGGATTGGAAAAATCCTTGTCTGAACGCTGGTTAGTTTAAGCTATGGTTTGTTCAAACAAGTCCAAATCAAGCTGTAGTTATGATCCTGGCTTGTTAAGAAAACATAGTTTAACTATTCACTGTTCTCCCGAGTTCGGCTGTAAGAAGAAAGTTTGGGTAGTTTAATCGTGGATGTTTATGTGCTGGGAGCTTTCTGCTGTGTCAGAGGAGGAGAGAGTAGGAGGCTGCTGTTCATGCTGTCAACAGTAAACCATGGTTAAGTGTTGCATGTGAACTGAACTTGCATGGACTGTAAACTGAGGCTGCAACATATATAACTCAATATAACAATACAAACAAAGATTGCAATGAATTGCACTGGTGCAACAGAATATTAAAAGCTCTTTGCTTTTGTGTTCCTTAAATTTACACATACGCCAGTTTCTATGATCAGCACCCTGTAGACTCGCAGTGCTTTTGGGCCTCCAGTCTGTGTACAGCATTGCTATATCTTTCTCTTATTTGTTCAGCAGAGGCAGAAATGTTCCCACACACTGCCTTTCCTCCTGTCCTTGAAATATAAAGCTCACACTTGTCATGTTCAGAGGAATGGATTTATGGCTGAAGCTGTCTCTCTTTCCCGCACAGACCTCAGTGGAACTGGCATCCAGATGGGCCCATATTATGTAGGAAGCTCTGCGTAGGCCTTCCACCAAAACACAATTTGTTCCCAAGAATATTCTGTCTCAAGTGACTATAGGAGTTGGTGGGCTGGTTTGCAAATATATCTCTTTTTATTCCTTCAGTGTGTTTATGATTTTTATACTATAAAAAGCATAGTATATCTTTCTTGTCCCAGGGCTAAGCAATATGTGCACGTCTGTGAGAAAAATCAAAGTTTATTGTTTGCTGTCAAATGTGTGGTTGAGAAGCATCCTTTTCCGTAATAATACAGAACCTTTAGACTTGAATTTTGGAGCTGTTGGGGTGGGAAAGGGGAAACAATCCCCTCAGCAAATTTCAGGTGTGGACCAGTGTAGCCACATCAGCTAAAGGCCAGATGGGGGAGCAAAGTTCTTCATTAAAAAAGAAACCTTCTTCTCTGGTTGCAGTGGTGCACCTACAGTTTGGGGGCCCTAAAACTTGAATTATCATGGGGACCCCTTTGCAACTAGCAATGAAGTGTGGGCAGCCAATGTCTAGGGAGGCCTCAGAATAGAAACTAGAAAACACACACACAAACACTGTTTTTTCTCAGAGCATGCGCTATTCATTCCTTTCCCATAGATTTAAACAAAATGCCAAACATTTAAGGGCTGCTTAGGGGTTTCATAGTTACCTGGGAATGTGAAAGTCTCTTCACAAAATCTTCATGCCCCCACTCAGAATATTGCCTTTTCTGAGCACCACCTCCCATCAGATGAGCACAGACAATTCCTTTTAAGGATCCCCTCACAAAATGTAAAGCAGAGTAGTGGTTCTGTGTGTTTAAGGACCAAGAGACTGAAACAAAGAACAATAGTATATAGAGGTGCCTGTTATAAGGTCTGCACACTAGAGGCCCTGATTCCCTCCTTCACAAGGTGGGCGGAAGGCCAACCGGTGCTGCTTTTTTTTTTTTTGCCTTAGGGGTATAAGACACAGCGTGTCCATCACAGTTTGTGTGAGTCAACAATCTTGCAGAGTAGGTCTCCAGAGAGTCCCTGGCCATTCCACTTTTAATAGACAGCCGTGTCCTGCTGCTGAGGGATCAGTCCCCAAATAAATGTTTCTTATTTATCCAGCTTTCCCTGTGCCCTGAACTTTGTCTGTAACTTTGGCTAAAAGGGCAGCTACCCCAGGTCAGAGCACTGCCTTGGGCTACTAGAGGGAGTCAGCTTTCAGTTTCTGCAGTGACTTTCTTTCCCTTTCTCCTCCGCCCTCATTCTCTTATCCCTCCAGCCATCGCAAAATAATTCCCATCCCTATTAGCTTACGCTTCTCCTCCCCCCCCCCTTTCCCCCTTCCCTTCTCCTTTGAAATCCTCCCTCCATTCCCTGGGACTGGGTGGGGAGAAAATTTCTGCAGAATTCCTGCTGATATTACACAAAAGCCTCATGTATCCCAATGTCAACCCCAGAGGGCAGCTGAATAATTCAATTAAAACAAGGGGGGATTGCCCCCCCATTTTATTATTTCATTTTTAAAAAAACCTTTTTAAAAAATATGAGTGAAATAAATTACTGTTCTTAACCTTAAGCACCACTTTAGCTAATGGGGCCTCCTGCTGCCGCCATGCTGCCGGAGCACAATTTCTGTTCTCATCCTGAAGCAAAGTTCTTAACCCGAGGTACTATTTCTGGGTTAGCAGAGTCTGTAACCTGAAGCGTCTGTAACCTGAAGCGTATGTAACCTGAGGTACCACTGTACCGATTTGCCCCCTGAATCCTGGGAACTGAAGTTTCTTAAAGGTGCTAGAAAGTGTAGCCCCACCATGAGTGGCAAACTACAGTTCCCAGAATTCTTTTGGGGGTGTGTGTGTGGTTTAAATGTTCTTTGTATGTTATGTTGTACATGCAGCTAAAGTTTATTTCTGTGTTCAGACTGTTGCTAAAGGAACACCAATGGGAGGAGACAGGTTTCTCTTGTCTCTCCTTTGCCCCAGGCCTGCTGGAAGGTCATCCTGGTTTCTTAGAATTAAAAGTAAACCCCCATGTGGCGAAAAAACCAACAACATTCTTTCCATTCCTCCCTGCCCCCCCTTACCTCCCCCTTCCTCTCAGGTCTACTTCCTTCTGCCAGCGGTGGCATCAGAGGAGGACTTTGGGGCAGATGTCCAGGGCCCCTCTTAGGAGACTGGCCAGACACACCCCACCAGTAAGAAAAGTACGGTAATGCACATTACCACCCAAAGAGGGTCCTTGCATAGCAGATGGGGCCCTAAATGCAGCAGGGCTGCTTTACCACATTTTGAAGGTGATAAGGGCCCCCCTCTTCTACCATCTAAAGAGCTCTCCCCCCACATAAGACCATTAAATCCAGAAGTGACCTCACTGCATCATTGCATCCTGCATTTATAAAGGGTCCCAGTCCAACTTAAGACAGTGGTGACAAAGGAGTGCAATAGTACTAGTGACTGACTTGTTCCATGGGTTTTTCATGCTACTTAATCACAATTAACTTGGGCTGGATTCTGATGCTTGATTGTTTTCTTGCTTGCTTGTTACCTGCCTTTCACTATAAGGCCCCAGGGTAGGTTACAGCATGGAAAACAAACTCACAGTCATAAAAACGTTTCTTTGCACCCTTTGTGAATGTCTATATGTTGTTGTTGTTGTTGTTGTTGTTGTTGTTGCTAGATTCTTTTCAGAGTGTTGAAGATGGCATGAGGTGGTGACCTGTAGTATACACATAAAACTCACTCCTCCATTATGGTTTATATGCAGGTTTTGCAGGCTTTGTGGTGTTGCAGAAACAAACAAAAAATGTTCGCCCAGAGACAATAGTGAGACATGAAGAGTGGATATGCCTCTATGATACTACATTCAACACCCCCCCCACAGCAAAACACTATTGTTTCCAGCATTATTATCCCCCAGTCACTATCTCAAGTTTTCCTTCCCTAAGTTTATTTCAATTTTATCTTTCTTGCCTATTTTGTCCCCTTTTCTTATCCCCCCCCCAAATTACACTTTTTCAGATTCCTGACTCCCACCTTTTATTTTCTAAATTTTAACACAAATGCATTCTTTCAGCCTGGATGGGCTGAATCTATACCTAATCATTAACATCTTTGTTCTTCAACATGAAGTAAACACTCTTCCTTATAAGTATTCACTGAGAAGCACATAAAAAGCACTTGATGATTACCTCAAGAATATCTATAGCTCCCTTTTTACAATAATGTTGTAGTGATCCATGGCCATCTGCTATCACATGCTTTTGGAGGAGGATCTCTGGTCTTAAAGCTAAGGAGTGAGATTCACTCTGCCATCTTAAAGGGCCTGGGGAGGAGAACAACCATCCCACTTGACAGAGTACCTTCATATGTTTAGGCTCCTAAGCTGGGTTCCATTAGTTGCTCTGTACAAATCTATTGCCTCTTAGATACATCCAGACCTTCAGTTCTGCTTATGATGCCTTTCAGCTTTATGTACACTTTAGCACATCATAGATTATGTATATAGGGCTACACTGACAAATTTGTAAGCATAGCTGAATTATATTATTATATGTTCAGAAGAATAGGAATTCTGGGATGGTATGCTTCCAGGCTTCAGACAGCTGCACCACAGCAGACTGTACGCCAAAGTTGAAAAGTGATGCTAAAATAACATAAAATAAAAACCACCTTCAGTGGAATTTCTTGCAGAGATAGCAGCTCTTGCCCAATAAATTCCAGACAGCATCAGGATTCAAAGGCCATGGGGGCTTTTCAGATCATTCCCTAACACAGACCCCAGCACCATACTCTGAAAGTTGTGGAGTCCCAAGAGCAGCATTCCATGAGAATTGCAGAAGTATTTCAGGAAGGAAAAGCTGGCAAGACCCCCACCAAAGTTCTCTCTGGACCCCAACCAATATCAGGGTTAAATGATACGCCATGTAACCTACTGACAGTGCAATCCTAACCACGTCTACTAAGAAGCAATTGTCCTATTGGCTACATTGGGATTTGCTCCCAAGTAAGTGGGTTAGGATTGTAGCCTTTCTTAGTACTCTCTTGCTTTGACATCACCAAGCCTAATTATTTTCTGTTTGTGGGGGGTGTTAGAGAAGAGGGGGATTTGGTGAGGGAAGACTAATTCTGACCTCCTCAGGTGCAGATCACCTCCCCGCCCCCCGGAATTAGGTTGGGGGGGGAAGCAAAAACACTTCTTTCAAGCCCAATTGGTTGAAAAGGAGAGTGAACATGTGTGTAGGTCAGATTGTGGTGTGTACACAGGTGTGACAGCTGTGCATGTGTGCGTGGTTCTGGTCAGTAGTGGTCTGCATGGCAGGGCAGTGGTTCCTACATGACCTCCCATTAATGGCATCACCTCACTGGGAGGGAGGGGCAAGACAGCAGTGAGTTGGTGTGGTGCAAACACACCAGCAGAGCAAATCCATCAGCCCCGCTGCTGAACTTACCCTGTGCCAAACTTGCCGCTGCATTGCTTCCCTCCCATCTCCCTCCTGGTAGGCTGCAGCAAGACTGGTGATGGGAAGTCAGGAAAGCCCTGCCTCTCCATCCCACTGACCTTTACACACTGCTGACCTCTAGAGCGTGTGGCATCTACAGTTGGGAGCCTCTGGTCTAGGAAAAAGATTTTTGTGGAGGCTGCAATTCCACTGACTCAGTGAGGTTTGAAGCTGTCATGTGGAGGGTGGGGTAGCGGCCATGGAAGGTGGAACTAGGGTGGTTTTCTGGTGACACCAGCAAAGGGCTTGTCATTACCACCTGACAACATCTGACTCTGAGCCCTAACCAATCTGCTAGAAGCACTAGTGCTGTAACACGATGATGTTCTTGAGCCTACCAATCCTATAGTGATGTTTTGCACATGTCCTTGGTCCAGGATACAGACTGCAGAGTCTGAGGCTGTTTCTTGAAGGGCATTAAACCTCCTCATTAAGTTCTGATTTTGGTGAGTAGCTGCCACTGACTCAAATTTCCTTCTTGTAGCTGCAACTTGACTCCTCACTTGTAATTTCTAGTACAGTATTCAAAATTCCACACTTTTACACCATCCAGCCTACCAATAATGGATCAAATTTTCATAGGGTATACATGAAGTTATTAACCCTAAAAAACCCCTCATTGTGTGTATCACATGCTCATTACTAAAAGGCACAACAATCATTTTACGAATTTTGGGCAAGATCTGCAAAGGGACTGTACTACATGTTACTTGGACAATTGCTTCTTTGTTCCTCCCTTTTTCCATTTAAAAAAGTGAATTGTGGTCAAGCTAGATTTTGATCATTTTAGTTACATCGACTCAGGAGATTTCTTCCTGCTTAGTTTATTTTCAGGGTCTTGGCTTATTTTTAGCACATAATCTTTCTGAACTCTTCACCCACTTCCATGCTTCCCCACTCCCTCACCTCTTAAGCCATGAGTAAACTTCAGGGACATTTCCCACTTGACGTTTCTGCCCCAAATGGACAGCAGAGGTTAACACAACAAGTGAGAACTTCACGTAATTCCATTCACCTTTGTGCTGGGACTTTGCTTAGCCATTTTTTGAATCCTGTGTCTGCACAGGCTCCACTTATTAAAGAGGACACATTGACCAATTAGTTGTTATATAATAGCTCTCGATGGCCAGGCAAAAGATTCAAGGGCAGTTGTTCAAATTAATGGGGTCTGGGATTGATTTACGTCAAGGGAAAAACTTGTCAGCATCAGGCTGCAGTGGCCCTCTGGTGTCTCTCCATCTTGCCAGAGAGAGTTTCGAGAGATGCTATTAGTGTAAAACCATCTGCTACCTAAGCATATAGGTGTCGGATATCAG
Source organism: Podarcis erhardii (assembly GCF_964252035.2). Taxonomy (NCBI): domain Eukaryota; kingdom Metazoa; phylum Chordata; class Lepidosauria; order Squamata; family Lacertidae; genus Podarcis; species Podarcis erhardii. The sequence continues at coordinate 53,583,964 of NC_138497.1, read as the reverse complement.
AAATACACTCGCACTTGAGCCCTGTGTTTCTGACTTGTGGATTTTTCTCTCTTTGATTTACATTTAATCTGCGAGATTTTATTTTTTAAAGGAAAATGCACACATACACCTTTTTTAAAAAAATAACATTCTGAGTATCAGTGATATGGTCTGATTTTTTAAAATATAGATTCATATCCCAACCTTCCCCCAAAGAACTCAGCCTTCTTCCCTGTCACTTTTACTCTCACAGCAACTAGGAATTGGGAAGAAATTTGGGTTTAAATGTGAGCTGATCTGGTTTCCCAAAATGCCAACTAAACACAACTATCCTTCAAACTCTAAAAACTGTTCTATACAGTTCCCCAACTAAAAACCATGTACAAAAATACATATATTAGGGGGCACATGCACAAAAATGTGTGTATTAGTGAAAATAATGTACCAAAAAATGCTCTATCAAATCTTTTCTCTACATATTTCGTATGTGCTAAGAATTAAGTATATTTTATGTGTTTATATATTTTCTGGATCTTTATATTATAAATTTAAAAATCTGTGCGATGCAAAAAATGCATTACAATTGGAACAATTGTATATGTTAGGCAAAACTGTTTAGGGAAGTTTTTAAATGACTGATGTTTTAATGTATTTTTAATCTCCTGTTGGAAGCAACCCAGAATGGCTGGGGAAACCCAGCCAGATGGGCGGGGTATAAGTAATATTATTATTATTATTATTATTATTATTATTATTATTATTATTATTTACAAAAATATATCTATTAGGGGAAATGCACACAAAAATGTGTACGAATTTTCATGCAAGGTGATGTAGAAATGGGTGGAACTAAATCTAAGATTAGAAAAAAGAGAAATGGAAGCCATGTTTGTGTTTTACTTATATGAGTGGCTTACCCATGTTGATGGTCATATTTTAGCTCTGGCTCTGCCATTGAGTCTTTTTGCTGTAACAACTTTATGTTACACACTCCTATTTGCAGATATACAAACTTGCAAGTACAACTTGTATTGTCACTCCATGTGGCAAGGTGAAGTGACTTCTGGAGAAGTGGTGCTGGCAACGGGATCAGTTTCTGGCGAGATCTCATGAGATCTCACTGAAATCTCATGAGATCTCACTGGAAGCCAGTGCTTTGTGGACTCCGCTATGCAACACAAAGGAGGGCTTCAGCGGCAGCGGCAGGGTGCTCCTGTTTTGCTTTAGGTGGTGAAATTGGACTTGCCACCCCAGCTTGGGAGAAATAAAAACTAACAGATTCACCCATCTCTAACAACAATCCAGGATTGAGTTAGGTTAGACTGAGAGATGGTGACTGGTCTAAAGTAAGTCATAAACTGACTTTTAGTAAACATGTGAGGAGGAAGCAGGATCATGCCCACTGGCCAGGAGCCCAACACAGACATGACCATGCCTATCCCAGCATTCACTGTTGGTGAGAACATGATGAATGTGTGCATAGGGCTTCTCCCTTTGATCCCGGACTGTGTCGAATCATTGTTCCTAACTGGATGGAGGAGCCTTATGCACATTCACACATAGGTTCCCCTTTCTTCTTGTCAGGGGCTGCTGGATCTGTGGGCTGAACCACCAAACTGCAAGTGGCAGCTTCTCAGTGACATACTTTGCCTCTGCCCATTGGATCCACCTGGACAGGTAAAAGTAGAAAGGGCTTCCTTTTCCAGTCCAGCCTTGCATGAGCAACATAGTCGTCCTGTATCCTTTGTTATTTTTCGGTCGGTCCTGACTTCTGACTCAAGTCTTTTTTGACCCTGCCTTCTGGTTTCTCCTTAAGTCCTGATGGGTCTTGACTTATGTTTTTTCCAATGGTTCCTAGCAGTTATGGTGTGTGAGGTGGGCCTCTGTGACTGTGCACTCTTCTGGCTGCAGTGGCACTGCCACCTAGCAGAACCGGCATGGGGCAGGACAGTAGATAGGGGGGGGGCAAACACCAGGTTTGTAGTGTTGCTGCAGTGGATGATGAGGCAGTGGCAGTGTGCACACCATAAATGGTTTCTAGTTCCATGTTACTGGCTCCCCTCAGATTGCTTTCCATGGCCCATCCCATAGCCCACCTCATGGCCCAACCCATGACCCACTTGCTAATGGCAGCTGGTGATGGAGGAATGGCTCTGGTTGCAGGTCATTCTGAAGGATTAGTAATGGGACAACCTCACACCAACATTACTCATTTTGCAAGATCCAGTTGCAATGCAGAGGGGGACAGGGCACACAATGACATGGAAATTCTACTCAGTATTGATCCAGAGTAGAACTACAATGTATAGTTAGCAGAGCAACAACTTAAACACGTTGCAGGATTTGCCCCAAAATAGACCGGAGGCAATTGTATTTCATCCAGCAGAGCTTTACTGCTACTGAAGGCAAATGAGCACAATGGTCACAAATCCAATACATTCAGGATTGGCACTGTCTTTAAGAAATCCATTTGCAGCAGACTCAACTTAAATTTATAATAACTTATACAGTTGTAACTTGGATCTCGAACGCCTTGCCTCCCAAACACATCGGCTCCTGAACGATTGAAACCCGGAAGTGAGTGTTCCGGTTTTCGAACATTCTTTTGGAAGCCAAACGTCTGACGGGGCTTCCAATTGGCTACAGGAGCTTCCTGCAGCCAATCAGAAGCCATGCTTTGGTTTTTGAATGTTTTGGAAGTCGAACGGACTTCTGGAACAGATTCCATTCAATTTCCAAGGTACGTCTGTAATAAAACTAAACTTAACACTAAGCATACTATATACAGAACACCATACCAGAAGAAAAGAGATAGAAAGAGAAAGTGAAACCCAGGTTCCTTCTGGCCTTCCTTTTATAGTCAGCATGACTGTGACAAAAAAAGATAAGAGAACCAGTTTAAACCTGCTGTACTCAGCTTCTCTGAAGGAATAACCCAAAAATCATGAACCTTCTGCTTGTTTCTTTCACACAGAGAAGCTTCCAGAACCCTCTTGAATTAAGTAGAATAGGAAAGATCTCTACACATCAGACCAATACTTTCTGCACTAAGAAATGCAAACTGACACACAACAGAGATTTCGAAGGTCAGAATAGACTACTGGGTAATGTACAGTGCAGATTACAGCCTTAGTGCCCTTTTGCATGATATTTGTACATCTCAGGCATTCACACAACATGCCATTCTGTGTATTTTTCAGCTGTACCCATTCCATCTCACTAATACTACCCATTTTGCAGGATTGTTGTAAAGACTGCAATTGGAGTGTGCATGTGAAGTGCTTTGAACATTTGAAAGCACTATATGAATACAAAGTAGTAATATTATTATTAATGCCTCAGACTGGCGAGAGAGAAGCTCTGCTTGTTTTCAACAAATTGAAAGACTTGGCTTGCCACTATTACCACTGCTGGTGCCACTGCTACACCACAGACTTCTGAGTTGATGGGGGGATTATAAGACAGGGTGTGTGTGTACATCTCGGAGTTTGGGTTGGAACATTGACTGTGGGAAAGTAAAGAGCTGACAGTCAAAACTAAACCTTCTGACACATATGCTGTGAAATGCAGTTTTCTATCCAAAACTACTTTGTAGAGGGATAGGGTAAGATGAGCACACCCTTCATTATGGGAGGAGATGAGATGTATGGGAAAATTTTTACATCCCTTTCCTCCTTTTCCTACAGAAGAGTGTATGATAATCTATGGGATCACTAGATTAGGACTACATTGTGAAAATGGTCTTAAGTAGGAATAAGAGGTGAAATATTTATGAGAAGAGTTTAGACAGCAAACAACCTTGTCATCATTTCATATACCTTGGCTGTTAAATACAGGGTTAGTAAATATATGTTCAAATAGGACATGTGAATGCTTTATATTCTGCAAAATGCAAGCTAACAGTAATTACAGTGCAATTCTATACTCCAATTTATGTCAAGGTAAAGGAACATGCCAACTGGCACAACACAAGGCCAGTGCTAACAAGTCACTGGCACAATTGACCATTGGATTGTTCTGCCTCCCTTTCTTTTTCAAGTGCTTATCCAGGAATGTCCTTCGGGATCCTAGTGTTGCTGCATTGTGGCATAAATTGAAGCATTGACTTTCATCCATCAGGGATGGCAACATCAAATATTGACATGTCTGTTTGAAACAGTCATCAAAGACTGCGAGAGATTCTACAGCAGCCTATATGGGGGAGCAGCATTGTTCTCTGCATGTGGCAACAGAACAGTGATCCATGTGCAGGAATCTATTCTTTTGTACACCCCCCCCTTTGCTTTAGGTGATGGTAACTATTTAGACAATCATTCATAAAATTCCACCCTTCATATCACGCCACAATATACGCATAGGAAATGCTGACACAGGAAATGCAGCTCTTAAAAGTTAGAATTTCCCCTGCTAGGGTTGTATCTTGCTTTTGATTACCTGGAGTGCTTTTGTAAGGAATGAGTAACGAGGAGAGGAGAGGAACAGTAAAATACCACATGGTGACGTTGTTCCTGAAAGCTGATCACATAAACTCACCTGGAGTTTTTCATTGATGAAATAAGCAAATTACAAAAGATGGAGACTGGCTGTTCTCCAGCACCGTTTTTACAGTGGGTTGTGAATCTGTTTCCAGCTATCAGATATTGCCCTGTAAATGGAATCTGTGGAAAGTTGGGTGCAGGAAATTGCACAAAGGGGAAAGGTGGGAAGATGTTGCATGTTAACTATCTCACAGGTGCTATGAATGTCAATTCCCTGGGTAGTAGTTCTCCACAATTGCTTTGAGACGCAGCCACTTATAAATCCCTCTGGGGGCATTTTCTGATCCTAGAAACAGCCTGGTAGAGATAGTGTTCTCCAAGCCATGTTTACCCCTCTCAAGTTCCACATGTTTTCCTGAAGTTCCATTTAGTAGCCCTTTGGCTTCAATGCTCAGCCTATTATTAGGGAAACAAGAGCTTAGTATTAAGTGATGGTTATACAATTTATTTTGACAGGGAAAAAGTGAAAAGGGGAAATTGACATTTGTGAGTTCACTTGTGTGCTGACAACCCTAATTAATCTTAATTCTGGCAATGAGAATGATAAATGGATGTGATGGGAAAGCTTCATTTTCATTTGCTGCTGCCTGTGGAAAAAAACAGACCCTTAGCTGGGGCAATAAGTCAGTAGCTAAAAAAGAAAAGGTGGGGATGGAGAAATGTTATTTCTTAGAATTAAGGTAGGCCAGAGAGACAAAAAGAGAGAATAAAGACTGAGAAACAAAAAGTTAAATTCACCACATGGATAAAATCTTTGCTCCACTTGAATCAGTCAGAGTTCATTGTACATTCATTATGTGCATATCACCCACATTATGCCAAGGGTCTCATTAGATACCTCACTTTCTGTGAGGTAGTTCTAACCCATTCCTAATTTTTACAGATTTTTTATATTTCTAGAACTCAGTCTATAAAAAACTAGAAAACTTATTTTGTTTACAGATTTTATGCACTGATTTCTTTTGTCTCTTCCAAGTTTCCCCCCTCATAGTGTCATTTAGGAAGGCAGGATCGTGTGCCCCATCAGTCAGTCCCGTTGTCTGTTTCAAAAGCATGTGTTTCAAATGCAAGACATCCATTTGTCTGCCATCACCCCCACTTTAAAATTGGGGTGGGCAAACATGTCACAGTCAAGGACTGCATTTCCTAAAGTGAAAATGTTTGGGAAGCGGGGGCACATACTGGTGGTGGTAGGTCAAAGCCAGTATCAGGTGGCGTCACATCCAAAAGCAGGTGGGGACACCCTTCTCTCACTCTTTCTCTCTTATACACACACAATAATGGAAGAAGAACCTGTTGGATCAGGCCAATGGCCCAGCATCCTGTTCTCACACTGGCCATCCAGCTGCCAATGAGAATCTTCTCCCCAGCAACTAGTATTCAGAGGCACATTGCTTCGAAAAGTGGAAGTAGAGAATATTCATCCTGGTTTGTAGCCACTGATAGTCTTATCCTCCATAGGGTTGCCATACGTCCAGAATTTCCCAGAAATATCCGGAATACTGCAGTCGGAGGCAGTGTCTGGGTGAAAATCGGCAAAAATATCCAGGAAAATCCGGATGCCTGGCAACCCATGTCAGCAGTGTTGTTTTTGCTGATTTTCCATAAAAATAGCTCAAAAGCTATTTTGTGTGTGTGATTTTGCCAAAAAAAGCTCTATAAAGTAAACTAGTTTGGGCAAAACTAGAAAAAGACTTTCACTTTTTGAAATATGGGAACCCTAATCCTCCACGAATTTATCAAATCCTATAAGGAGAGTATGACAAACACACAGGCTTCCAAAATTTCCTGGAAAGAGGGGCTGATTATTAAATCACTCTGGGAATCGAAGCTCCAAACAACTCTCAGCACCCTTAACAAGCTACAGTTCCCGGGATTCTTTGGAGGGAAACTGTGACTGTTTAAAGTGGTATAATACTGCTTTAAATATATCATGCAGAGGAACCTGAGAAGAGCTTAAGGGTCTCTGTACCTCCTGTACTGTATAAAAGAGGCTTGAGAAGCATATAGGATTCAGTAAAGATAGAGAGATCAACAAGAAAACAAGACTGATTATATCTAAATAGAAATGAGTGTGTAAACATCAGGAACATGGAATAGTTCAGGTGGGACATGTATGGGTATGTGTGAAGTTCAGAATACATCTGAAGAAGACTCCCTCATGAACAGCTGTGTATTTAACTTTCCTTTTCAAAATAAATGAATCCTCCTGATACCCTGTTCCTGCTTTGTTCAACTCAGCAAATGAAACATCTGACAGAAAACAAGAAAAATCTGAAAACAGCCTCTTGTTCATTTCAAGAATATGATAATTTTTTTAAAGGTATTGCTCTTTTACATTTTAATTTTGTTTTGAATAAATGTGATGTAAGTGAAGCAGCACAGCTGGGTTTAGCATGCCTCTCAGAAGAAAAATAAAGAGAAAACCCAAGATGAATATGAAACTGCAGGGGAAAGCGAATAAAGAACAAGGAAGGCATGCAACCTTGACCACATTACGCGTTTTCGTTGAGATGCTTGAGTTGGCAAATGGAAAAGAAAAGCTAGACTCAAGGCCGCATATGCAGCATTATGCAAGAACTCTCCGTGATTCTGTCAGAAAACACGATACTGTTTGGCTTTAGAATTTCCTGGAAAATTTTCATGGGAGGTTTTGAACATTTGGGTCTGGCCACCGAGTTCATGACAGATCCATTCTGCTTCGACACTGGGAGCTTTCAAAAATTAGCGGAACTAATCTCATAGACAGACAAGGTTTGGAGGTGGAGTGGTTGGTGCAGCAAAGTGGAAATCTGACTAAGGCAAAAACGATGAGAAATGTCTTGATGGAGGGGGAGTATCTGATTTTGTGCATGGCTGCTGCCAAGCAACTTTCCATGTCTGGCTCAGACTGGTTGTTCAAGCCAACATAGTATTCTTCCCACTGCTGGATGCAAACCAAGGAGCTATACTGGTTGCAAGAAATCTATGCCACAATCCCAAATACTGATGACTGATTAGACTTCCTCTCCCCTTTTGGACAGAAACTCAATGTTTACTGAAAGGTGTTTACTTAGGATACTTCCCACACATCAGAATAGTGGCTCCAGATCATTATGAGAAGTGTGCGGGGGCAGGGGGGGGGAGAGAGTTGGAGGTAGCAGTGTATATTCAGGAACCACTTGGGAATGAGATGAGAGAGAGGCTTACACCAGATTTTTGCAGAATAAGTTTAAGAATTTGCCCATTATCCATTCACTTGTTGTGTATTTGCTGAACAAGCGAGTCAGCCTCTGATGTCCATTTCTATTACTGGAAAATATACATTAAAGCTACATTGCTGCCACCCAGGGTGGGAAAAAACAAAGCAATACAGGTTGTTGTGTTGTTGTTTTTTTGAAACCAGCCAAATGTTCTCTTTTTTTTTTTTTTTTAAATAATTTTTATTGATTTTACAACATAAACAAAAAACAAATAAACATAACACGACTTCCCCAAACCTCCCCTTCCCTGCATCCATATTTTAAAAATTTTTAGCAATTCTTCATCCCATTTTTATATTTAATTCTCTTTAGAAAAATTCTATTTTATAAATTTCAATTTATAGCTGTAATTCTTTGTATCCAATCCCTTGACATCTTAACATTCCGAAATTTTACAACAATTTTTAAGATAGATTTTAAATTTTTTCCAGTCCTCCTCCACTGTCTCTTTCCTCTGGTCACGAATTCTGCCGGTCATCTCTGCCAGTCCCATAAATTCAGTCACCTTGGTCTGCCATTCTTCCAGAGTAGGTAATTCTTTAGTCTTCCAATACTTCGCCAAAAGGATTCTTGCTGCTGTTGTTGCTTACATAAAAAAGGTCCTATCTTTCTTTGGTACCAATTGGCCGACCATGCCCAGGAGAAAAGCCTCCGGTTTCTTTACAAATGTCCACTTAAGGATTTTCTTAATTTCATTATAGATCATTTCCCAGTAGGCCTTAATCTTTGGGCAGGTCCACCAAAGGTGATAAAAAGTTCCTTCACATTCATTGCACTTCCAACAATTGTTATTGGGCAAATGATATATCTTTGCAAGCTTGACTGGAGTCATGTACCACCTATAAATCATTTTCATTATGTTCTCTTTCAGGGCACTACATGCCGTAAATTTAATACCTGTGGTCCATAACTGCTCCCAGTCAGCAAACATAATATCATGACCAATATCCTGTGCCCACTTAATCATAGCTGATTTAACCGTTTCATCCTGTGTATTCCATTTTAGCAGCAGATTATACATTCTAGACAGATTCTTGGTATTGGGTTCTAACAATTCTGTTTCTAACTTTGACCTCTCCTTCTGAAATCCTAGTTTTCTGTCCTGCTTAAAAGTTTCATTGATCTGGAAATAATGTAACCAATCTCGAACTTTGGGTTTCAATTTCTCAAAACTCTGTAGTTTCAACTTTTCACCATCATACTCTATAATTTCACAATATTTTGGCCACTCTCTATCCATGTTCAGTCTTTTTACCGCCTTGGCTTCCATTGGTGACAACCACCTGGGGGTTTTACTTTCAAGCAAATCTTTATATCGATTCCATACATTATACAATGCTTTCCTAACAATATGGTTTTTAAAATTTCTATGTACCTTTACCTTGTCATACCATAAATATGCATGCCAACCAAAACTATTATCATAACCTTCCAGGTCCAGAATGTCTGTATTCTCAAGAAGTAGCCATGGTTTCAGCCAGCAAAAAGCCGCTGCTTCATAATAAAGTTTTAAGTCCGGCAGGGCAAAGCCCCCTCTATCCTTTGCATCAGTCAAAATCTTAAATTTTATTCTGGGTTTTTTGCCCTGCCAGACAAATTTAGATATATCTTTCTGCCACTTCTTGAAACAGTCCATCTTATCTAAAATTTGCAATGTCTGGAACAGAAACAACAATCTCGGCAATACATTCATCTTAATAACAGCAATTCGGCCTAACAAGGAAAGTCTCAATTTTGACCATATATCGAAATCTTTCTTCACTTCGGCCCAGCATTTCTCATAATTGTCTTTAAATAGGTTCACATTCTTAGATGTTAAATTCACCCCCAGATATTTTACCTTTTTAGTAATTTCCAAACCAGTTTCTCTTTGAAAACTATCTTTTTCCCCCACCGTAAGATTTTTTTCCAACACCTTTGTCTTATGTTTATTTAATTTAAAACCTGCTACCTGACCAAATATTTCAATAAGTTCCAAAACTCTTTTTGTACTGGTTTCTGGCTGTTGTAATGTCAAGACTAGATCATCTGCGAATGCTCTTAACTTATAATGTTTAGTTCCGACCTGTATACCTTTAACCAGCTGGTCTCTTCTAATCATATTTAGGAAAGCCTCCAGTACCGATATAAACAATAGAGGGGAAATTGGGCATCCCTGTCGTGTCCCTTTCTCTATTGGAATTTCGTCCATAACCATACCATTTACAATTAGTTTGGCCTTTTGCTCAGAGTAAATTGCACTTATACCATTTTCAAAGTTTTTGCCTACCCCCATCCCTTGGAGATTCCTCTTCATAAAGCTCCAACAAATGTTGTCAAAGGCTTTCTCTGCATCCACAAAAATCAAAACAGCTTTTCTATTTATGTCAGTTTCCAGAAGTTCTAAAATGTCTATAATATTCCTCACATTGTCTGACAATTGCCTGCCTGGTAGAAAGCCAGTTTGGTCCCTGTGAATCTCCTCTAACAAAACTTTTTTGAATCTTTTTGCTAAAATGTCTGCAAAAATTTTATAATCCACATTCAAGAGTGATATAGGGCGGTAATTCTTAACTTGATGTTTCTCAGTTTCTGTCTTCGGTATAAGTGAGATGAATGCTTCCTTCCACGATTCGGGAGCCTTTTTCCCTTCCAAAATTTGATTGCAAACTTCTTTCAATGGTTGTATTAACCAATCCTTCAGTGCTTTATAGTATCTCGCAGTTAGTCCATCTGGTCCTGGTGATTTTCCCAGCTGCATATCCTGAATGGCGCTCTCTATTTCTTGATCTGTAATTTTCTCATTCAAACTCCTTCTATTATTTTCAGAGATTTTTGGTAAGCCGTATTTTCCAATAAATTCTTCTATCTCCTGTTCGTTTTTTGGCCCTTGTTTGTATAATTTCTTGAAGAAACTTTGAAAACAATTACTTATCTCATTTGGTTTATTAATAGACTTCCCATCTACTTCGAGTGATGTCACTGTATTCAATTTTTGCCTCTTTTTCAATTGCCAAGACAGTAGCTTCCCACATTTATCTGCGGACTCAAAAGTCTTTTGTCTCATTTGTTTAATTTTCCATTCTATTTCCTGATTCATCAATTCCATATATTGTGTTTGATAGAATTTTATTTCTCTTAATATCTCTTGAGATTTAGGCTTAGATCTCAATTTCTTCTCCCCTTCTTTTATTAGATTCCAAATTTTCTCTTTCTTCTCATTCTGTTTTTTCCTCTTTATTGAATTCTGTTGTATTAGGAAGCCACGCATCACGGCTTTACTTGCATCCCAAATAACTCTTTTTTCAGTGTCTGATCTCAGGTTAATCTCGAAGTAGTCTTTAAGTGTCTTTTGGGCCTTTTTACAAATTTCTTCATCTCCAAAAAGAGTATCATTCATTCTCCATCTAAAGGTTCCAGCTGTTGTCAGTTTCATTTCCATCTTGACAGCATTGTGGTCAGAACAGGTCTTTGGGCAGATTTCTATTTTTTTAACTTTTGATGCCAGATTACTAGAAGTCCATATTTGATCAATTCTAGTCCATGTCATTTTTGCTTCAGAGAAGAAGGTCCCCTCCCTTTCCAGAGGGTTCCTAGTTCTCCAAATGTCAATCAGGTCCATAGTGTCAGTCAGTTCGAAGAATGTCTTTGGTAGTCTTCCATCATTAGATACTGTTTGTCTTTGGGCCTTGTCCATGTTTGTGGAGACGACTCCATTCATATCACCCATCATTATAATTTTAAAATCCAAAAAGTCCATTAAAGTCTCATGCAACTTCTTGAAGAATGTTCTCAAAACAAATATTTCAAGTTTGCTAGAAATAATCTTCAGCCCCCAGAGGCTTGGTTGAGTGCTTTAAATTCTGCTTAAATATGAATAACGAGGGAAGGAAGACGCACTTCACTGAGGATGGGAGCACTCCCTATGTGGGAAAAGAGTCACTACCAAGAAGGCCATGTCATGAGTCAACACCACCTGTGGGGCCTGCGTTGGTGACTACTGGGAAAGGCAATCTTTTAGGTGCTTGGGTCCCAGGCTGTTTAGGGCTTTGTATGTTATGACTTACACCTTGAATTGGGCCAGGTAGCTCACTGCTACCCAGTGCAGTACTTTCAGGCTGCCTCATTCATCAACCTGGTTCTGTGCTAGCTGCAGCTTCCATACCTCCTTCAAAAGGCAGCCATTGCAGTAGTCCAGACGGGAGGTCACTAAAGCACTACCACCATCACCTCTTCCCTCCACTCTCCCTCTTGGTAGCCAGCAGTGACTCTGGTATTGGGAAATCACGTAAACAGCACAGTTCCCCTCCCCGCAACCTTGCCGACTGCTACTGCTTCATAGCTTCTCATGGTTCAAATGGAATGGAGAAATAGAACTGTGTGCCATCAGAATACCGATGTTCCAAATCCCAAGGTGACAGCTGTCAAGGCTTTCTTACAGAGACATCAAGCAATCTATATCCCCAACAAATGAACTGACCACTCTATCATAACAATAGCATTCTGACATTAGAGGGAGGTGTTCTGACACACTGTATAAAATCAAGGAGTCATGTTTAAGGCCAGTCAATCATTTCCATTTGAGGGCACTGATTCCACAGCTTAGTGGTAGAGTTGGCATGCAAGAGGTTCCACTTTCCATTTCTAACATCTCAAGGCAGGGCTGGGAAGTCCTTTCGCCCCCTTATTGGGTGGGTGGCTTTGCAGGCGGGCCCTGGGCCTCCCTGGGAAACCAGCCTATCACAGGCTGGATCATCTTCCTGCTGCCAAATGGACCAATGGCGGCAGGAGTTAGGGGTGTTCCCCTGGGCACGGGACCAACTGACCAATTGCAGCCCTTGGTGCTGCGCCCAGGGGAAGTTTAAATGTCCGGTCTGCTGGGTCTTTTGGCCTCTCTGTCGCTGCGCTGGTTCTACCTGAAACACCTCTACCTGAAACTTGGAAGAGCCATTGCCAATCAGTGTTGATAATACTGAGCAAATGGACCAATAGCCTGGGACAGTATAAGGCAGCTTATTATGTTTGTAAAATACATATACTGGTACATTCTACAATTCACATTCCTATCCGGCAATGGATTCATAAATCATGGGTCAACCTAATAACTAGATAGGGGTTGGAATTAACCACAGTGAAAACCAATACGTTTTCAGGGATATTTTCCATTTACTTTTCAGTATTTTTACACATCTTCAGGTTTGCTTTAATAGCAAAGTGCTAGTGTCTTGGACTCCCCCCCCCCACTTCTATTAAATGCTGAGACTCTGAAGTGACTTGAATGCTTCCCAGCTTAAGGAAAAAAGCACCAGCTAATACAATACTCACAACAAAAAATATTCCCTGTGAGATTTCATTGTAGAGGATCAGTGGCAGGAGTATTGGTTTGTTCTTGTCTGTTTCCTTCTGCAAGTTACAAGATACGAAAAGGAAATTAAAAGGAACCACCTCAGCCCCCATCACATCCATCCTCTTCAGCCAGATGTGCCACTGAAAGTAAAAGTGAAGGCTACGCAAAGATGAGAGCAGAAATCTCACCTAATCAAGGAGAAAGAGCAGGTTTATTGGGATAGCATTTCGCTTACAGGAAAAAGGGCATTTTGCAAATTTGATGTTACACTGAGCCAAAGAACAGCCAGATTGGTGAACATATGGAATCCTACAGGGCCCAATCCTGTGAGGAACATCAGGGCCTCACTTATCCAGATTGCTAATGAAAGATTATGCTCACTGACTATTGGAATTTATCAGAACTTGTTGAAAGAGCTTGGTGGTACTAATGTGCAAGATTTCTTCCATTAGCTCAGGATGAGTGAACCCAACCACACAGCAGCAACGCGTGGTGTTGGTGTTGGTAGGGAGACTGTGTGAAAATGGAAACACTGAAGCATGGACAGACTTTGCCCATGCGATCATGGCCATTTGGAACATTGTTAGCTTTAGATTAGTGGCTTAATGGAGTTGCCTTCTGTAGGCAGGACAGTGCCATGAAAGCAACACATACCATACATATTTCACACATGGATGTGTGGATATATTCCCATGATGTTTCGTATTAACTGTGTTAATACGGTGACACTAAAATTGCTCTCCTTCCACCATTTAAACAAGGTTTTGAAATTCTCTGCAGGATATCTGGCTTTGATAGCACATGGACCTATGGAAGATTCCAGGAATACACAAAGTCCTGTGGGATATAGAATGACATTTAGAATATGATAAAGTCCAAAGGTGATCAAACATCAATTTGTGATTAATTGTCTCTCTTCACTGAAAATGGTACTTTCAACAAGTATAATGCAGGCGAACCATTCAAAGTTTCAATGTTTATGTGTTTTTTCGTATTCAGTACTCTTTTCCTAAACAGAGGTTCTCTAATGAAAAATTTCAAGTCTTTTGAATATTTTTCTCCTTTCTTTCCTTAGTAACTAGCAAAACAGATGGTATTTTAGAGAATGGGAAGTAACTATGCAATCCTTTCCCTGTGGAGACAAAATTGGTGTTTGCTTGCTGCTCATTGCTCTTTCAGGTGTTATTTAATATTACTAACACTAATAACATTCCATTCATGGGAAATGTATGCCCCGTAAAGCCTTTGGGCAACCTGAACAAAAATAAATACAAAATATTTCTACATTAAACTGGAAAAGTGCCCAACTATGTCACAGAGCTGGGAAAGCATAACAGGGCAGCAAGCAAACTCACACACAACCCAGCAGCAGTCCCCTCAACAGCCAGTGATATAAAGTATACTCACTCCATAGCTGTGCCATGGATGTTTTGGGCCTACAGAGTCAACTCAAAGCTTCTACCTTCGGCTGTGTGAAAAATACCAACACCTTCCAATGTCTATGTGAGTGGGTGGCCCAATTCTAGGCTATGTACATACCATACATTTATACAGTAGAAGTATCTCAAAGTATCTTGGGAACCGTAGTTTCCCCCTCACAGAGCTACAATTCCCAACACCCTTAACAAACTTCAGTGTAGGTTAGACATAGGTTAGACTGAATCATCCAGTTGATTCATCCAACTTGTGGAGCAATTTCCAGTATCTATAACTGGTGGGTAGTTTTCAATCCTGCTGCATATATTGTCCAGTGAAGAGAAGCAAATATTTGTTTTTGTTTTTCAAATGCCATGTTGTGCCAACGGAAAACAGACCTACAAGGATTATGTGCTCAAACAACACTGGCCTTGCTCCATGTACCCAGCCAGCCAACAAATGACAACATTTCGAAAGACACTAGAAGAAAAAGAAAATATGGTATGTAACACTTCAGCAGCTGTGATATATGGAAGAAAAATATCCCTAATTGTTTCTCTAGGGCAATTCTGAAAATCTCCCTGCTACTTGGTAGCACAGTAGAACACAGTTTTAAAATGAAAGCTGAGATTAGCAGCAGGATTTGAAAAACGACCGATTTCTGGGCTAGAAAGCAAAAGAGAGTGTGATCACAACATAAATATTTCTCAAAATCTTCTCTTTCCTCCTCCTCTACCGATTTATGCTATTCCCATGACTTCACTTATACTTGTTACAATTCAGCTTCTGATTCCTGCCCACTTTTCAACGAACATTCGCAGAAGCACAAGTACAGTAGGCCAAGGTACATACACAACACTGGAGACTGCTTTGCAATAAAAGGAAACTTTAAGACATTTGCATGTATTTCCCGGATTCGGACCATAAACTACCAATGCAGTGGCAACCCGACATTACACTTAGTTTATGCTCTTTGGCCAAAGATAGGTGAAACCAGTAGCATCATCCAGATTTGGAGTAATCTTCATGGATTAAGGCATTTTCTGCCATTCTATGTCATTCCAAGGAGCTGTTTTTGCCGAATTCAAATGACTAAAGCAATTTTTTGAAAATAGGTAGGAACTTCTAAGAAGACTTTTTGTCATTGCTATCTCCTCTGTTTAGACACCTGGTATGATGATGATGGGACGCGGGTGGTGCTGTGGGTTAAACCACAGAGCCTAGGGCTTGCCGATCAGAAGGTCGGTGGTTCGAATCCCCGCGACGGGGTGAGCTCCCGTTGCTCGGTCCCTGCTCCTGCCAACCTAGCAGTTCAAAAGCAAGTCAAAGTGCAAGCAGATAAATAGGTACAGCTCCGGCGGGAAGGTAAACAGCGTTTCTGTGCGCTGCTCTGGTTCGCCAGAAGCGGCTTAGTCATGCTGGCCACATGACCCGGAAGCTGTACGCCAGCTCCCTCGGCCAATAAAGCGAGATGAGTGCCGCAACCCCAGAGTCGTCCATGACTGGACCTAATGGTCAGGGGTCCCTTTACCTTTACTTATGATGATGATGTTTAGACATCTGGTGTGAAATGGCCAAGGATGAAGCCAATAAATTAACACTATTGCATACCAATTCATACTTGGACTAACTGAATTTGGAGAAGAAGTAGGAAGGATGTAAAAGCCTGAAAGGAAATAATCTACTTTACCAACAAGTACTTCCTAAAGGAGAAAGGATGGACATGTTGTTTTTCTATCTCCCCCTACTGGTTCATGTAATTTATTGTTAATATTGTTCTTTCACTCTCCAACACTGAGATTATTCATTTGCCCTGCCCCATCTGTTGCAAGCTGCATTATTGTTGTTATTTTGCTTGAATTTTGTATTTGCACGGCTTGGGGGCCATTTTGGCTGTTACCAAGCATCATCACCAAGTTGATACAAGGAGGGTTTTTGGACAAACACAGCAATAATTAAACTAAGCCTCAAGTCATTAGTTTTGTTGAGAGGGAACAAGCTAATGAAGTGTCACTAAAAGGAACATTTTTCTACCTTTGCTCTCTATCAGAAAGATAGGAGTGGGAGAGAAGGGGAGCCCAAATCAACCCTCCCTTCTCATGGAGTGTCTTAACACCAGCAAAATCCCTCTCACATCGGGTCAACCAGATTGTCTTTCAGAGGCTGATTCTCCTGGCCAATGGGATTTTCAGGCAGCAGCTGAAAGGCGCTGAACATGAGGAGCAGGTGCAGAACAGTTGTGGCGCTGGGCAGATCCAAATCACCTATCCAAACAAGAGAAAATTAGAAAAGGGAGAACGAACTGCCACGGTGCCAGGGACAATCATGTGTAAAAGAATGTGTGATGCGCTAGGATATTACAATGCACAACTGAAATGCGTTCACAAGGTTACTTGGAGGAAAGCAGTATAAGGGTGTGTGAGATTTTGTTCTGTTACTCAATTCATCGTCGTTATTAAAGACCACAGTGGTCTTAATTCACTTTTAAAAATCACACTCATTCAATTATTCATTTGTTTAAATATTTTAAAAGGTTTTTTTGGTCTTTTTTCTTATTTGTATATTTGTGTGTGTGGTGATTTTGAAAGCCACTCCTGGGTGGCACCATTTTATTTTCCCATGATGCCTCACATACTGCTTTGTTCTCCACCGTTTTGGTGGTGGTGCGAGGGAGAGAAATGTACTTACCCAACTGATTTTATTAGTAAGTTGAAAGGCATAAGACAAATGGATAAAGGTCCTAGAGCTTGGGCTTACATATGAACTAGATAAAATACAAATGTCTAATAATTTTCTTTTTTAGTTAGAGGGCAAATGAATGCAGATGACTTCCCAGCAGCCTGAACAAAATTTCTCTCATCACATTCCAGCACATTGGCTTTTACTGAAGTGTGCTGTGATGATATGTACAGCGATGTGGGAACTGCAGATATTTCAACTGATTTTAATCTTTGCATATTAGATTGTCTGTTTTGATGAGGGAAAGAGGAAGAGACATGAAAATGAAATATACAAACGAAATCTAACATGTCTCAGTCTTGGAGGATGGATTTCCCGCTGCTCTGCATTTGATAATCTCCCTAGGCCTGACATGAACCACTCTGGTTTGGAGCCTGGAAGGGGAAATCCCTGAAGATCACATATCAAACCAGACCCAATGTTCCTGAGCCAGCCAGAGAATTGCCTGGTGTGTGGAGCGATCATGGCTTCCTGTTTTGTTTTGAGCACAGAGACACTAACCAGGCCCAAGAACAAGCTCACGGCCTAGTTTTTCCCTCCCACAGGGTGTGCCAAACAATTTCCCCCAGCCCATATTAGCCTTTCGAAAAGCCAGAAAAGTAAGAAGAACTTTTCATTTTGGTTTATTTGCACCAAACAATTTTGAAGAAATGCATACATTATGACATTATTGGTCATGTATGAGGTTTCTTCTGGAATAGAAGCTCCTGGTCTGTTTCCTTCAAATGCAGTGGCTTCATCTAGGTGAGTTTTCAAAGTGGATTCCCATAGGCAAGTTAAGTGCAGACAGAGGTAATATGTCAGGAACAAGGAACATAGCTGTCAACGTTTCCCTTTTTTAAAGGGAAATTCCCTTATTCCGAATAGTATTCCTTGCAAGAAAAGGGAAAAGTTGACAGCTATGACAAGGAAGGGTCTCACCCACGGTGCATATTTAAAACATGCTTTTGCCACTTTAATAGCCATGGCTTCCCTTAAATAATCCTGGGAACTATAGTTTGTTAAGGCTACTGAGACTTATTAGGAGTTCACAGAGCTGCTATTCCCAGATGGGGTGGATCAGGGTAGCGGCAAGAGTGCACTTGGTCAGCTGTGCACAAGTGCACAAGAGTGCACAAGTGGTCAGCACTTGGTCAGCTGTGACAGCAAGCTTAACTGCACACCTCCTGTACTGCAATTGAGGACAGACCCCTGGAGAGGATTTGTACAATGAGAGAGAAAGTGTCGTAGGAAAACCCATTATTCCTCTCATGGTTCCCCATAACCTCTTCTATTTAAAAAGCACAATCGCAAAAGCTCTCAACTGCTTTGAAAGTATGATAAGCAGGACACAAGCCCACACTCCACCCATGATCATTTCTCTGAAATTTCATTTCATTTCCTAATTCCCAAATGCAATTTACTTTTTCATAACTTGGTTAAGAAATGTTTTTTTTAAAGCAAGAAAATGTATATACACCCAACTATAAATCACCCCAGCTCTACATGGCATAGAAGTGATAGATGGCAGCATTTGTTGTATGCAATGTCTGTGCAACAATCAGCAGACAGACAGCAAATTGCCCCCTTAGATATATGTACTATTCTGCTTCCTCTCTAGGAAGTGGCTTGCCCCTCATAATTAGTTTATATGGAGACCCTTCCCCTAGCAGAGCACTCAAGGCATAATATTTGCCTTAAGAATGCAATTGCAGGATGCTGTTTATGTAACACTGAAGCGGATCTCCACGTTTTATACGGGAAAGGGATGTGAAGCAGAATTGATTTGCTCTAGCTATACATTTTCACGCTCTGCAGATGAACAGGGATAGGATTGTCTGAGCAACAGTGCTTCAGTTTTGATTCAGTTCCTTCCGGGCACCACACAGGGCTTTCTTTTTGTTAATCTATGTCTAGCGAGAGAAAAGGAAGATTGAATGAATGTCACTCAATCTATCTTCTTTAGATCTTCTTAAAATTTCATCTTGATTTCCTTGCTGTTTCTTAATGGAGAAAGATAGTTTAAAATCCATTGTTACTGTTATGGGCATCTAGGGGGCAAGGATCCCCTAAAATTCCTGAGTGCCGGGTTATCCCCATAATTTCTGAAATCAGTAAATGTGGGGTTTGAAGTCAAGTTGAACTTAGAGAGATACCATCCAAGAACAAGGCAAAGTCATTACCCTGACAAAAGGTGAGACATTCAGCATCAGACAAGAAAGGGAGAGGCCATCAGTATTACAGGCAGTGCTTTTTTGGGGGGAGGGGGGTATGCATACCCCTAAAGATTTTGTGAATTTTTGTACTTTTGTTCATTTACTGTATTTATTTTTCCCAATTTGAACTATAAAATAGTGATTTTCTTGAGTCAAAATGAGAGTACCTAAACATTTTTTTTAGAAAAAAGCACTAATTACAGAAGGCATGATGTCACCACAGAAAAAAGGAGAAAGCTTTTGAAATGGAGGTTGCCATGGTGACGGGGGGATGCTAGAAGTGGAAGGGTGTAATGTTGTGCACTCCCTCCATTGAAGAATTTAGATGTAAATATGTGTGAATATACCATATTTATCAGACACTGCAGACTCTGCTGTTTAACCACCAGTTTGATCACTCTGTAACTTCTGCTTACATTCCTGCTAGATTTACTCTTGAGTTCTTGAACCACAGGCCACATCTACCTGTACGCCATCATCGAATTGGTCTTCCCTTCCCTTTGTTTCTAAGGAAATTGTAACTTCTTCTGGTCTCTGCATGCCAGTGTAAAAGCTCTCCTTCTCACCTGATGATCCTTTGAAGATGTGCATTCATTTTCTTTGGATCTTGATGAACTTGGGGGGAAATGTCTGCAAACTTTTCCATATATGCAGTGAACAATTTTGTGTATGTGGCTCCCCAGGGCTGCCTATGCTTACACTTCTAGCAGCCTGCTTGCTATATGCGCCTTTCTGAGGAAAGTCTGGCTCATTCTGACACATCACATCCAAGCATGCCCAGTTTCTCATTCTGCTTCTCCTAAACACATTCTCAAGAGATGTGTTTAGCTGCCCTCTTTGGGCTTCTGCCTCTCTTTTAATAGAGGGGTAACAAATGTGGTGCCCTTCATGTGTTGTTGGCTTCCAACTCCCTTCAGGCCCAGTTGGCATGAGAGATGGTGGGAACTGGAGTCCAGCCACATCTTGAGTGCCCCCCCAAACAAAAATCCTGGCTACGCCCATGAGGGCACCATATTGGCTACTCCTGCCTTAGGGCATCACTTGAAGCACACGCACTTCCCCATTCTAGCACTAGCGTTCTAGCTTCCCTGCAGCGTGCTAGGATATCAGGAACTTATTTCAGCTTGAGCTTCAAGAAAAACTTTGCATGGGCCCAGAAAAGAAGAAAGTTTTCTAAAGCTTGATCTTTCTCTTCTGCCCAGGGTCCAAAACCAAGCAGTGGGGAAATTCAAAATCTAAGTAGCAGAAAAATCTTCACTGCCCTATTCCACTTGCCAAAGTTGTCATGAAGCAGTAGCTGGCATGGTGGAGTGGATGGGGCTGCATTGCTCCCCTGGCTTCTCAGTGCTGTGTGTCACTGCTAGTTACCAGGAGAGATGAGGGCAAGGCATCAGGGAGCTTGGAATGGTGTGAGTGTCTCAGTGGAGCCTTTTCTGCCCTCCTCCATCAGTAACTGGCAGCAACACACGGCACTGGGATGCCAGGAAAGGCATTTAGTCTCACCTACACCACTGTGCTCGGGATGCGGATGGCGCTGTGGGTTAAACCACAGAGCCTAGGACTTGCCGATCAGAAGGTCGGCGGTTCGAATCCCTGCGATGGGGTGAGCTCCCGTTGCTCGGTCCCTGCTCCTGCCAACCTAGCAGTTCGAAAGCACATCAAAGTGCAAGTAGATAAATAGGTACCGCTCCGGCAGGAAGGTAAACGGTGTTTCCGTGCGCTGCTCTGGTTTGCCAGAAGTGGCTTAGTCATGCTGGCCACATGACCCGGAAGCTGTATGCCGGCTCCCTCAGCCAATAAAGCGAGATGAGCGCCGCAACCCCAGAGTTGTCCGCAACTGGACCTAATGGTCAGGGGTCCCTTTACCTTTACCTTTACACCACTGTACCAGTGACTGTTACCACCACCAAGATACCTTGACACATAAGGGTCAAAAATGGGGGAGATCTGAAGTAGGTTGATCAAACCAATGAGGGAATTGCATTATCTTACCAAGGAAAGAAAGTGATCTGAATAGCAAAGGCTTTGAGAAGGCTAAACTGAAGGAATGCAGAAGCAGAGTGTAGAAGAGCAATGGGGAAGAGTGATAACCAAGAAAGTTATACATGACACAGGCATCTTGGCTCATCCTTTTCTAAACAGTCCTGGGCTTCCCTTGCCTGGGCTGTACCTGAGGGCACATTTCCTGTGGAGGAAGCGCCTGCCACTCCACATCTGGTCCTGATTTCTTTAGAGTGCCTCCACTGTGTGCTCTTAGAAAGGATGCACCTGTGAACATCTCTGAGATCAGCCTCGTAGGGTATGGATGAAATTAATATGACAGGATGTCCATAGTCAGAAAGGAGAGTAAGGGCCTTTCTGATACACCTCCCCATTACACTCACATTGCCAAGTATATCTGCAACCAGACATTAGACAGAAGTTTCTGAGAATACTGCAAGAAAGCTTATCTCCCCACCCTGCACCATGCCACATTTTATGGGCTGCGCATGAAGATCTGCAAATATGTCTTCAATGCAAAGGCATTTGCACATGTGTTTACTACCATAAGCAATGGGATGGAGAAAAACAAATCAGGATCCAGCCAGCCTGGCCACTAGACCTGATTCTACAGGCACGAGGCATATAAACAGAGCAACATATCACCATGGTTGAAGCTGATGAGCTGTGGTTAATTATTCTTCCTGATCTTGTTGGGTTTCCCACACCAGTAAGGATTATCCCACAATTATGTTGCTTCCTTTCTACCCTGAAGTAACTCACATGATGGGCTCTCATTCACTCCAGCTACTTTGTCACAGGAGCTGCCAGTATCTGTCCACAGCTGCCCCATGCGGTGATCCACTGAAACCGCAGGTAGCAACTTCTCCTTGAAGTACCCTCAGGCTTTGGACTGCTCCGTCTATGAAGGCTAGCTGCTGGACAGAAAGTAGTACAAGGGGCCTTGAGCAACAAGGGCTTCCTGAGCTCTGGTGTGTTTCTGTATCCTTGGTTGTCCTGTAGTCCTGGTTTGCCCTTTAGTTCTCACTTATTCTTCAGTCCTCATGACTGGTTCTGACAGGTTAGTAGTCCATGGGGAGCACGGTATTGATTTCTTTAAGAACAAAATTTCACATAATTACAAAACTGACATTTACAACACACAGCGCATGCACCACATTCAGATGCACACACAGAGAGACAATTTGTGGAATTCAGTATAGTGGGGTACATGTACATTGAATGAGGTCTCCCCATGTGACTCCCCATGACCCCCACAAACCTTTTCTGGGCTTTCCTTCAACTCACCAAAGCTGATTTAGGAAGGGGGGGAGTCCTGTTGTGTGAGCAGACTTCATTCCATGCAACAACAGCTTAGTCAAATCCTGCCCAGCACTCCCTAGGGAGACAGGGAGAGAGAGAGAGAGAGAGAGAGAGAGAGAGAGAGAGAGGTCATTGTCTTTACTCCCTAAGTCTGTTGCAGTGCATGAGGTGCTGCTGCTGCCGCCACTGAGCTGCCCTTCTGGTGGCAGTAGTATTGTCACTTGCCAGGACTAGGATGGGCAGGGGAAGC
The DNA here is from genome assembly GCF_964252035.2 of Podarcis erhardii. Classification (NCBI taxonomy): domain Eukaryota; kingdom Metazoa; phylum Chordata; class Lepidosauria; order Squamata; family Lacertidae; genus Podarcis; species Podarcis erhardii. Next base: position 53,560,976 of record NC_138497.1, on the reverse strand, counting down.
ACAGGCTTGGCAGTCAACTGTCTTGAATCTGTACTACTCAGACAAACTGATGGATAGGAATGCAGCTCTCCATGGTATTCCACATTTCTTTGAATGTTGTACACAGTTCTTGGTTAAATCAATATAGAAAACAAAATAAAAAACGTATGAGTTAAAATGCAATTTTTAAGGGAAACTATATCCCAAAACAAGTATTTAAATTTGGATATTTAATAATGGCATATTAATCCAGAAACAGATGGAACAGGCATATGGGTGAACACATGCACACTGATCCATCCAGCTACACTCTAGAATTGGGATCTGTGTGGAACCCCCCCCCCATCCACAGCTGCACCCACAGAACCACATGCCCACACATACCCACCAAGTGTGAGAATTTTTTTTGTAATGCAGATAGGAATACCGAGCAAACAGAAATGAAAATGAAGGACGCCTGTGGCGCATATGCAATATTTCAACTCACTTATAGGAGCATGTAATGCTCCTGCTGACCTATAGTCTCCCCGCGCACCTCCCAAGCAGTATCTAGGAAACAAAATGTGTGATGTGACATTATCCCATTCAGAATTCTCACCCACAGTCCAATTCATTGGCTGCAGCTTTGCAGAGCTGATGGTGATGGTATCATGATATTTTACTAGATGTTACCAGGGAGACATGTGGAAAGAGAGATGGGTTGCTGGCAGCCACATGTCCTCCCTAGCCTCCAGTCAGACCCTTGCGCATGTGTGTGCTTTGCCCAACTCTGCAAAAATGAAGAAATAAATCGTTCCATTTTGTTTCATAAACGTCTCTCATCTTTACTGAAAGTCAGTGTCCAGAGTTTGGAGTGTTTCCTTCCCTCTCCATGTGATTTTGATTCCGCTCATTATAGTTAATCTGATAAAAGAAAGGAACTGCAACAAATGAGAGCAAAAAGGCAAGTGAGTAAGGGTCACTCTTCCTGACAGAAATAGAGAGCTTTGTGCCCATAGACCAGTTTGCTGCAGGGCACAAAGGTTACAAAAAAGCATCTCCAGCTGCTTCATCCGTTCAGCCAACGGGGGTCATCCTGAGCCGTAAGGCCACCCTATCTGCCCATCTTGACCTTTGCACTGTCCTCCTCCAGCACGGCCAACACACCCAAGGTGGTATTGTGATGAAAGGCAGCAGGAAAACATATGAGTCTGTCCCTGAGAATCACATTCAGCCATGGGATGGAAGAGGATTTTGTTTGATACACATTTTTTAAAATCTACTTCACACCTACTGGACAAATGCATGGATTGGAACATAATTATATTTCAGATTCTGCACTTTCCCAAATGTTACGATGCAGTTCTTTCCTAATAAAAAGTACCATAATAGGTGAAAAAGTACATATATTGATAAAAACACATATGTATTTAAATATGGATTTTTGTACAGTTCTTTTTTTATAAATCTCAGATTGATATGAAAACAGGATTGATTTATGAATGAGCACATGCAAAACTGAAATCTGAAGTGCTGTGTCTATACAGTGGCAGTGGGTTTAAGTAAGGTCCAATGATTAAGCAAAAATCCAGTTAAGTTGCAAAATAGCATCAGATTTTAAGAGCAATTGTTGCAGTTGGTTTCTCCTTTTTAATTCTTCTCAAAAAACTTTAGCAGTCTTCTCAATACTGTACAACAAACAGGTACTACCTTCTGTTTTTATTTCATTCATTCATTTTATTTGTATGCTGCTTTTCCACCCAAAAAAAATCACACTCAAATTGGCTTACAACAAAGAAACACTACAAAAACAATTTCATGCAAACATGGCAAAATAATAGAAAATATAACATGCAAAAAACAACAACACCCCCACACATTTCAATACTATAAATAGGGCAAGACTACTTAAGCAGCATGCAGCATCCAGTAGCAGAACTAACAAGGGAGCTTCACAGTTTCACCCTAAGGTGAAACACCTAGAAACACCTCTCCCATGATTTTTCTCAAAGCCTCTTTCCTGTAGCCACATTCCCATCAAGTGTGAAATTTTTTTTTGGAAAAGTGCAGAATCTGAAATATAATTACGTTCCAATCCATGCATTCGCCCAGTAGGTGTGAAGTAGATTTTTAAAAATGTGTATTGAACAAAATCCTCTTCCATCCCTTGGCTGAACGTGATTCTCAGGGACAGACTCATGGGGTAGCTGGAACCCCCCCCCCCTCCTTTGAAGTTACTTCATTGTATTTTAAGCAAAGGGATTTCTGCTGTTAATACGTATGTTGTATAAAACGGGGGGGGGGGGGGTGAGAGGCAGAGGTAACAATTCTCCCTTTGGATTTGCAGCTGAGTGACATTCTGCTGTAATTACAAAAGAAAAGAAAAAAGTCTACCCGTGCTCTGCTGTAATTATAGAAACAACCCACTAGATGTATTTTTTGTATATGATTTTGTATATGATTTTGTATATGATTTCCCTTCAGATGAGCTGCAGCTCCCTGGCAGACATCTTGTTGAATGCTGGCAACGTTTTTGGCCTTGGCAGAATACCAGTGAATACCAGCAATAGCTAAGGATTACAGCATCAGGTAGATTGGAAACAACGAAGGTTTAACGAAGAATTTGGAGGAGGGGAAGATGTGGACAGAATGTGCTTGCCTCAGGGATGGAATGTGACTATTTAACAGTGTGCCGCCCGCAATGGATGAACTTCCCTGATTGCACCAGAATCTCCCCAATGAGTTCTCCAGTGTCAAGGGCTGCTTTGCTTCAGTTGCTCTGTCAGGCTCCGTTTGTGATCCCTCACCAGCTCAGCCACTCTAATGTGGCCGCCCTGACAGCAGCTGCCATTTTTTTAATGCTACAGGAAATCAGTAGTTCTGTTTTGTCTCATCAGAGGGAAGAAGCTTACTCTGAATCATAGAATTGTAGAGTTGGAAGGGACACCAAGGGTTATCTAGTCCAACCCTCTACAATGCAGGAAACTCAACACGTGGTCCCCCATCCAATTTGAAACCATGTCAGACCCTGCTTAGCTTTGCAAATGTGCTATCAATTTTATTGCTGCAGTTGATGTTTCATCCTACCTTATGGCAGGAATCACAACCTCTTGGGGTTGCCCCCACCCTCCAGAGATATCAAGGAATGCAGAGACAGCAGGAAAAGTCTCAACATACCCAGCTCCTTCAAGCGCTCCTCATAAGGCTTTGTTTTCAGACCCTTGATCATCTTGGTTGCCCTCCTCTGCACACGTTCCAGCTTGTCAACATCATTCTTCAATTGTGGTGCCCAGAACTGGACACAGTATTCCAAGTATGGTCTGACTAAGAGTGACTGACTGACTAGAGTGATACTATTACTTCCCTTGATCTGGACACTGTACTTCTCTTGATGCAGCCTAGAATAGCATTAGCTTTTTTTTTGCTGCTGACTCATGTTAAGCTTGTGGTCCACCAAGACCCCTAGAGCCTTTTCACATGTACTGCTAGTAAGCCAGGTGTCCCCCATCCTATATCTGTGCCTCTGGTTCTTCCTGTCAAAGTGCAGAGCCTTACATTTGTCCCTATTGAAATTCATTTTGTTATCAGGACACCTTCAAATAAAGGACTGGGCCGCCAACAGCCATTCAAATAGAGGAATGTCCTCTGTAAACAGGAGACCTGGCCCACCTTAGGAGGCATTTACTTATTTTTAACATGGGTGCTCTCTATACATCCCGCAAAGACTTAAGATTATAAGAAACACAAAGCGTCCTTCATCGCTCTTTCCTGCTTCTTCTTCCTAGGGAGGGAAGCATAGTTCTAGAATCCAAGTGAAGTTCAATCACTTCCCCTGGATGAATTGTCATTGATGCTGGGCAGTGTAATGTTCTGAGAAAGTCAAAGCGACTGCAGCGGCAGGCACAGAAAGTCCAGCTGCGATAGGATCAGGGATATGACACCCCCTCCTCTCTTCTGCTAGTTAGTGCAGGCTCTTACAGCTCGATGCAGCAGGTGAACAATTATCACTTGCCCTCCAACTTAATGTTTTACAAGGGATGCGGGCTGTTTCCAATTAGCCCCAGGATACAATGAAAATTAACTCGTTTGTGTCACCTTGAAAAGGCTGGGGGCCTACATCTGACTTACATTTGCCCTGTTGCCATTGGAAAACATGCATCCGTGTGAGTCTGGCAGCAGCATCCTACGCATGCTTACTCAGAAGTAAGCAGCACAGGGCCCAATCAAATTCTCTCGCATGGATTTGCCTTAATTCATTCTTTACTTTGGTGAGGGTTAAAAGAAAGGATGGAACGGGAGGTAATGCAACAGAGTCCAGAGGTCTGGTTCCCAGCCTCAATCTGCCATGGATTCCTTAGGTGGCACTTCGTTCCAGCTTCAGTTTTCCCTCCCTTGTGGGAGTAATGCAAGCTCTTTTCACAAGGTGCCCTTCATACATAAGTGCAGAACTGCACCTCCTGGCTGCACCCTTGATGTCACGCATCCCTGGGCCCCACCCTGTTCACACACTGAGTGTGAGTCATGACCTCTCAAAAGAAGGGCCTATCCATGTGGGCTTCCCATTCATAAGATGTATTGGACCAGCATCCTGTTAGCCATAGTGGCCAACCAGTTGCCTGCAAGCTTGGTGTGTATGAGGATATGCATTAGTTGGGTCTGCAGATTGGGGAGGGGGAGGGCACCTGGCTGCCACCCCTTTACTATGAGAGGAAAAATGAGGTGGAATTGTAGATCAAAACAACTAATCACATTCATTTCACATCCTGCTCAGTATGAAAATATGATACTAGAGCCCGAGAAACTGGGCAAGACTCCTACATATCTAATTCATACAGAAGTTTCCTTGTGAAAGTATCAGATCAGTAAAAAAAACAAACCCTTTTAAGTCTCCTTTGGAAATGAATGTGAACTATCCCCACTGACCTTACAAAATGAGATTTACACAAGCAACAACAAAAACAACAACTTAAAGCCTACCAACTGCAACTAATTTTCAGTGAAAGTATGCATAGCCCCATGGATTTTTTTTTTGCCTAATACTGGTGACTCTGTTAGAAGCTGAAAGCAGTTTTGGCAAATTAGCACTCATCAAAAACTGCAGTATATAGGATTAAGAACAGCTAAGCCACCTTTGTCCATCCAGTGTGACTGTGCATGAGAAATTTACTTTTGGGAAATAATTTATGATTTTGCAATGAAAAAGGAGAGAGAGAAAAGAAAGCTTCAAAGTGAATTGGTTTATTTACAAAATGTTTGCAGCTGCATTGGAACACTAGAATAAAACATCAACAGAATAATACCTTAATTAGGACCAAAACAAGTTACAGAATTGCCCACAAGCTTTGTGAACCTCTTATTCTGGCTGGATGTTATGTTAAGCAAAAATAGCGAAAAGGGAGGTGTTTTGGAGTACGGTACAAAGCCCCTGTGTAGGCAATGGTCTAAGTTCAGAAATGTAGAAGATGTACAGAATTAAAATAGAAACTTTTCTTTCATGACTCATGAGACTATGTGTATTCAATAGGAATCACAGTGTGTATGTGGGAGTTGGTCTGTGTACTGGGTTGCACTGGGCCCAAAAAATGATGTTTTGGGATCCGAGTACTATTCATAGCCTTATCCCTAATGAATTTGTCCAATCTCTCCTTTTAAAGCCATCCAAGTTGGTGCCCATCATTACATCCTGCATTAGCAAATTCCCATAGTTCAGCTATGTGCTGTGTAAATAAGGACTTCCTTTTATCTGTCCTGAATCTTCCAATATTCAGTTTCATTGGATGGCCACGTTTCCAGTATTATGAGGGACAAGGGAGAACTTTGCTCTAGCCCTTCTGTGCCATGCTTAATTTTATACACCTCTATGATGTCTCCCCCACCCCGTTACTTGCCATTCCCCCCCTAAACTAAAAAGTCCCAAATGTAATTTTTCATCATAGGGGAGTTGCTCCAGCCCTTGATTATTTTGGTTGCCCTTTTCTGTACCATTATGCAATCGCAGAATCATGGAAGGGACCCAAGGGTCATCTAATCCAAGCCTTTGCAATGCAGGAATCTTAACTAGATCATCCATGATAGATGGCCATCCAACCTCTGCTTAAAAACCCCAAGGAAGGAGAAGCCACCACTTCTCCTGTGAGTCTGTTCCACTGTTGAACAGCTCTTGCTGTTCTTCTTGGTGTTTAGTCGGAATCTCCTTTCTTGTAACTTGAAGTCTTTGGTTCAGGTTCTACCCTTCAGAGTGGGAGAAAACAAGCTTGCTTCATCTTCCATGTGATAACCCTTTAGATAATTGAAGATCACTATCATATCTCCTCTTATCCAAGCTAAACATATGCAATTCTCTCAACCATTCCTCATGGGGCTTGTTTTCCAGACCCTTGATCATCTTGGTTGCCCTCCTCTGCACACATTCCAGCTTGTCAAGTCAATATTCTTCTTAAGTTGCGGTACCCAAAACTGGAAGCAGTATCTGGAAAACGAGCAAGGTCCCAACTAAAGAAGAATGGCAACTTAAGCTGATGGCATATGCACAGGTTGCAGACTTAACATATGGAATAAGAGAACAAGAAGAACAAGAAGAACAAACGTTTAGAGAAGATTGGAAAGAGAAGAAGGGAAGTCATTGATATTTGAAGGATGTTTAAATGAGTATTCTAAATTGTAAAACATAAAATTTAATAAAAAAAATTTTTATATATAATTTATTTTTAATAATAATAATAATAATAATAATAATAATAATAATAATAATAATTTTTTTTAATTTATATCCCGCCCTCCCCAGCCAAAGCCGGGCTCAGGGCGGCTAACAACAATCAAACAATCAAACAATCAGATAATCGCACATTCTAAAAATATTTCATTATAAAAATCAATTAAAATCAAATTAATGGCAACTGATTAAGCAAGATTCTGTGCAGGTTGCCAGAGGAGGGAGTCAGGCTGCGCCCTGACCAAAGGCCTGGTGGAACAACTCTGTCTTGCAGGCCCTGCGGAAGGATGTCAGGTCCCGCAGGGCCCTAGTCTCTTGTGACAGAGCGTTCCACCAGATTGGAGCCGCAGCCGAGAAGGCCCTGGCTCTAGTTGAGGCCAGCCTAACCTCTCTGAGGCCTGGGACCTTGAGGATGTTATTATTTGCAGACCGTAGGTTTCTCTGTGGGGCATACCAGGAGAGGCGGTCCCGTAGGTACGAGGGTCCTAGGCCGTATAGGGCTTTAAAGGTTAAAATCAGCACCTTAAACCTGATCCTGTACTCCACCGGGAGCCAGTGCAGCTGGTATAGTACCGGATGAATGTGATCTCGCAGCGAAGACCCCATAAGGAGTCTCGCCGCGGCATTCTGCACCCGCTGGAGTTTCTGGGTCAGTCTCAAGGGCAGAGTTACAACAATCCAGTCTGGAGGTGACCGTCGCATGGATCACAGTGGCTAGGTCAGGGCGAGAGAGATAAGGGGCCAACTGCTTAGCTTGGCGGAGATGAAAAAATGCCGCCTTTGTTATAGCTGTAATCTGCGCCTCCATAGAGAGGGAGGTATCGAAGATTACACCCAAACTCTTAACGGATGGTGCTGGCACTAATTGCACCCCTGCAAGAGATGGGAGTTGCCCCCTCAATCCCATATCATCCCGCCCCAGCCAGAGGACCTCTGTCTTTGAAGGATTTAACTTCAACCGGCTCCCACGTAACCATCCAGCCACAGCTTCCAGACATCTCGCCAGTGTGTCTGGGGCCGAGTCAGGATGGCCATCCATCAACAGATAGAGTTGGGTGTCATCAGCATACTGATGGCAACCCAGCCCAAAACTCCGGACAAGCTGGGCGAGGGGGTGCATAAAGATGTTAAAAAGCATCGGGGAGAGAATCGCACCCTGAGGCACTCCACACACCAAGGAGTGGCGCGATGACAATTCCCCCCCGAGCGCCACCCTCTGTCCCCGACCAGAGAGAAACGAGCGCAGCCATTGAAGGACTGTGCCCTGGATCCCCACGTCGGCAAGGCAGTGGTCCAGGAGTTTGTGATCGACCATGTCGAAGGCTGCTGACAGATCTAGAAGAATCAGCAGCCCCGATCCGCCTCGATCCAGCTGCCTGCGGAGATCATCTGTTAGGGCGACCAGAGCCGTCTCGGTCCCATGACCAGCGCAGAAGCCAGACTGGAATGGATCCAGAGCAGATGTTTCATCCAGAAACCTACCAAGCTGTTCAGCAACCGCTCTTATACATATGTGAGAGAACTGGACACAGTATCCTTGTTGAGATTAGAACTGTGCACAGTATTCCAAGTGTAGGCCCATCATAGATTCTAACAGCAGCATTATGATATTGACAATTTTATTTTTAGTCCCTTGTCTCATGATCTGTAACATAAAATTCACCTTTTCCCCACAGCTGCCCCACTCTGGGCCAACATTTTCATTGAGCTACCCACCATAATCCCAATATCTCTTTCCTGAGAAGTGACTGCTAGTACAGACCACATGTTTCACTCTCATCATACGAATGCTGGGAATCAGTTGGGTTTAAGACAGTGGGGAGGAAGTGCCTATGCACTGACCGAAGGTAACTTCTGAAAACAACAATAGCCATGATCAGCTTTGAGGGCAAGCATGATCTACATTAGAGGGACACTTATAGGCAATAGGCTGAAGAACTGACTTCTCCATGGGATGCTGAAGGTAGCTGGTTGTTAACCCGTGCAGAGACTTTCCTCAGCTCTCTTGGTCCATTATTAGGGGTTGTACACTATTCCCTGATCTAGAGCAGGGATCAAGTGCTGATTAAAGGTTTGTAAGCAAACTGTGGATTGGTGCATTTCCTTTTTTCTGAGGTTTCATTCATAACCAATTAAGCATTTTTTCCGCACTGATACTTTTGGCAACTCTCTGATCATGAATCAAACATGCAAATAACAGAGTGATACGCATTCCTTGTTACATGTTTTAATTTATGCTTATTTACAAATCTTCCTCACAGATACCAAAGGAGCTACAGTGTGGGACAGGCAGAGCCTGGGTAGACAAAGCTATTTGGGAAGGCAAACTGAGTGTGGAGACAAAAAAAATTCCTTCCAGTAGCACCTTAAAGACCAACTAAGTCAGTTCTTGGTATGAGCTTTCGTGTGCATGCACACTTCTTCAGATACACACGAAAGCTCATACCAAGAACTGACTTAGTTGGTCTTTAAGGTGCTACTGGAAGGATTTTTTTTTGTTTTGACTATGGCAGACCAACACGGCTACCTATCTGTAACTGAGTGTGGAGCTTAGGGGAAGAGTGGAGGTTTGAACTGACATATATTAAAGTAATAAACAAGTAGTTGTTTTTTTTAAAAAAAAGTCAAATGGAGGAATAGCTTTCTGGAGCTTTTGGGAATGCACCAGATGTCACTGATTTGTTGAGTTTATAGCAATTCTTTATTCATTTATCTGATACCAAGCCGCTTCTAAGAAATAATGCACATACAGATTTCAATACTTGGAACTTATTCCATCTGGTATAAAAGGAGGGCAGTGTGCATAGCAGCCTTTATCATTGCTAGGACTTTTTGTTTGTTTCCTTTTTAAAAGATTCTGGAGCAGTACACATTGTAGATTAACTAAGTAATCACTCCCAAGCTAGACAGAGGAAATCAACACAATTTGCTTTTTAAGGAAATGTTAAAAGATACAATGTTGCAAGCCACTCAGATTTGCCGATAGAAGAAACACACAGACACCTCACAGATACAGTGGTACCTCGGTTGAAGAACTTAATTCGTTTCGGAGGTCCGTTCTTAACCTGAAACTGTTCTTAACCTGAGACACCACTTCAGCTAATGGGGCCTCCCGCTGTCGCCGCACAATTTCTGTTCACATCCTGAAGCAAAGTTCTTAACCCGAGGTACTATTTCTGGGTTAGCGGAGTCTGTAACCTGACGCGTCTGTAATCCGAGGTACCACTGTACTCACTTGGGGCTCAATCTCCTCTGTTGCTTCACACGTAGCCAAGTGAGTGCCAGACTCTCTCCTGAGGCCTGTCGCTTTTGAAGATGGGCGAACCCCTTCCACTATGATTGGCCACTATGACCAGGGCCCAGGGCCCAGGGCCAGTCGCACAAGGCAAAAATATTGTTATTTAGGATCCAAATGCCATTGATTATGGTTTATTCTGAAAGTCTGGCCCCCACCCACAGCATCTCTACTCACATTACTTACCAGAGGCCAAGGACCTGCTGGTAGATAGAACCCAATTTACAGCACAGTGCAGAGTCCTCATGCTTCATGGAGAGGCATTTGATAGTCCTGTGTGATCAGCATTCAGAAAAACTAGGGGTAATGGATTAAACCTATCTAGAAAAGATCTCACACCTGCAAGAAATATGGCCATACATCTCCCATGGTACTAGCTATCCAACCAGCAAAGGACAGAGGGATGCCTTTTCTTTTTCTTGTTTTAAAATTGTATTTACGATGCTCAGGTTTATACATTTCAATAATTTTACAGTCATTTTAACATTTCAAAACTTCCTTCCCCCTGTTTCTGCAGTTCCTTTAATTTATTTTCAATATCTTCTGCATATCTAAATTAACTTAATTTGTTCATTTATTCATCTACTTAAATATATACCCTTATGAAACTGCAGGTTATTATGAGAATCCTGCCAATGTTCTTATCTGTTTACAGTTTATCTGTAAATATTCAATAAACCATTTCCATTCTTTTATTTAAAAAAAAAGTTTGTTATCTTGATTTCTCATCAGAGGGGTGCTTTTTCTGATGGTAGTGTTTTCATCGGCAGTGTAGTACATTTCCTCTTACTGAATCTGACCATTGGTCCCTTTACCTCAGTATTTTGTACAATTACTGGCAGCTTCTCTCCAGATCTTCAGACAGGAGTCTGTCCTAGGTGTACCTGGAGATGCAAGAGGTTGAACCTGAGACCTTCTGTCCGGAAAGCAGATTATTTATCACTAAGTTATGGTCCTTTCCCTTTGAAAGGATATCATCTGCTGATCACTGCTGTAGTACAAATGAACCCAACTCCCCCACAATTCCTGGTCAGATCATTAATCACAGGACTTATCTCACATAAATACAATCCAGCCATGGTAGAAGACACCGAAATTCACAGTTATTTTACAGCTATCCATGAAGTATTATCCTATACCTTAGGTAAGGGGATATCATTTTGGTTCCCCATGCTAATGAAATTATTGTTTGATAAAGGATGTTGATCATGTTTCTTGAATTAAATTCTGCTTTAGTATTTTAGAGCTTATATTGATTTAATTACCAAAACGTGTCTGTGGACAAGTTATGCGTATGAAAAATACACAATAACAGTCCTAAATTTTATTGCAGCAATTAAATATAACAGCAACACAGAACTTGTGCTCTTTGCACTGCAGTGATGTAATTAGCGGTCGTAATGACAAAATGGAGCTTGTGAAATTTACAACAACCGGGAACAAAGACAGCGGGGAGATTCACTGGGACTGGGGTTTGACTTGGGGGTGTAACAAATAACAAGCCACATTTCCTTTGCTCAAATCCAGTTGAAGAAATCAAGTGTCTCTGTAAGAGAAACTGACCTTAGCCAAACATGAATCTGAACCATGCGGCGTTTGGATATGGAACAGAAATATGCAGCTTGGGACCTTCTCCAATTTGTGTATAACAATTATATTGTGCTACTTTATTCTGTGTTGTACAGGAAATGACTAAGGGCCATAAGAACTGCAAAGAAATCAGCAAATTTGAAATCTGGGGAGAGATGTAACCATTAATTCCTGGATCAGTGCCCTCCTAGTTTTTTCTCTGAAACACAGCTACTCCAGTACACCTGCCCCCTCCCTGCTTTATTTCTTATGCCCTTGGATAGGCTTTCTTCAGCTCTATCAGGTCATTTTGTTAAATCTGGTGCACACAGAAAAATGCTGGTGCCCATTCCTCCACAATCTAGCCCCAGGACTATTACCCGATCCATTTAGTGGGTGATCGAGCTTGTCAAAATGTCTGTGATTTACATCACAGTAGTGTACAATAACTTCAGCTGCAATACTCCACAGGCATACTTAGAAGAAAGTTCCATTGAAGTTATTTCCTAGAAAATACTTTAGCAGTGGGGAGGTATGTTCTCACCCCCCACCCCACCCCCTGCCAGGGAATCAGCAACACATCTTGCCCAATTTAATGTATAAGTGCCACTCTTTGGGGACAAGCAGTATTCTAAAATTACAGGAAGCTCACAAATTGTTAAGAAGATGAACTACTGTTTCAGTTTCCAAGTAAACACAGAGTAGAATGTAAATGAATGCTGGATTATTTGTTGGAGAGATTTGGTGATTCTTGAAATGTAGGGGTAAATGTCAGAAATAATGTTATTCTGAGTTTTGGTGTGAATATTTACTAACATGCCTTGGTAAATGTTCTCCTTAAAAATGCATTGGCTAAAGGAAGTTGGCTAGCCTTGAGATTTTCAGATGTGGAGAGTAGGCAGGGTGCTGAAGTTTGTTAAAAGTGAGCAAAAGAGCTTCATCAAAGCTCTCTCTCTCTCTCTCTCACACACACAGACACAAACAAGTGTCATGCTTCACAAGTGAGAGCTTGTGAGCACTTTTTACTACGAGTCTTCAGATGTGCATTTCATCTCCCATCACTGTTTTCGATCTCTGAGCTTAAGCTCTCAGTTCAGCTCAACTCAACTCAACTCAACTCACCTCACCTCACCTCACCTCACTGTCATTGTTTTTGTGGTTCCCACCAGATCTGAGGTGATGGCAATTTGTACTGGAAACTGTGTGATCCATCTATTTACTTGGTTTTAATGTACAAGATTTGCTTTAGAGTTGACACTATTGCAGATATTAATATTGTGCAGCTCGAAGCAATTGGATGCATGAAAACTGACTCCTTTGGGAATAAAAATTGTCCAGACCTATAAATATTATTCAAAGCTATACTAACTAGAACTTCTTCAAAACAGGTACAAAAACAATCAACGATGCATCCAAATAGTTCCATAAGACATGTGTTTATTAAAGCATAGGCTCAGCATTTTCTTAGGAATATTATAGAACTCCAAACATGCCTAGATTCAAATGCCTCTCTCTCCACACAAAGACTCCATTAGCTGGCATTCCAGCCTGCATTCATGAAGAGGCTTCATTAGCAAATCCTTCTCTGACTGTGCCTAGGAACAAAAACCCTTCAAAATGGAGATTTGCAACTGAATACCTTACTCATATGATCAAAGGTTAAACACTCACATGAAAGAGCAGAGAACATCAACAGTTAATTGTTAACCCCGCTAGAAGCTTAGAAAGCTCTCTTCTAGCTTTAGTATACCACAATGGAATTTTCCAATGTTAAACCCTTCAAAAATATACATACAGGCATTCTCCATTTCAGTGTGCAATTAACTGAAACAACATTTTTGAATGACAGTTTAACATTTTTGACTCAATGGTCTAAATCTCAACAACGGTAGAAAGGAATGATACACATTAGAACCAATGAGGAGGAACAGAAATAGCAGCAGCAACCATCAGCACTAAGAGTGGTTGAGTCCCACTAAGGGAAAGGACCATAGAGGGAACTGGTGATAGTAGTGAAGAGAGGTACTCAAGCAGGTAGTCAAACAGCAGACTGAGCCCCTATTATCCAGAAGCAATTTCAGGAGTTCTGGTCTTTCTGGGCCCTTAGCCAGGCTGTGGGCCTCATCAAGCGCTGAACAATACTGACCACTGACACCATAGTAAGCCTATCAGTTCTGATAAGTTTAATCTTATTAATAGCACCATGAGCAATTCAACTCCTCCTAAATCAAAACATGTACCATACCCGAGACTACAACAGTCAGTCTTATTGTTGCCTGCTCATCTTTAGGATAGAGCTCGAAACAGCTGCAATTGTCACCTCTCACAATTTGCACAACACTGACCTCCCTGCTGCCTGACTCCTCTCCTCTCCTGTCCTTCCCAAGAAGTAGCAGGGACCAACCTGCTGGGAAGCTAGTGTAGTGACTCCACCCCCACCCCACCCCACCCCACAGCTACTTCTGCCCTTTCCTATCTGCCATGAACCATGTAGGGGTTTCTCTGCTGCACTGAAGGCATCATAGGGGATGCCTCTTACACCAATATTTGCATCTATAAGCACTCTTCTGTGTTTAGTTAAAAACACAAATTAAGTAAATATGCATTTCTGTGATATGCCTAATTTACTCCAGTCATAAATTTGGGAACTTTTTTTGAACAAAATTACAGTTTCCTGGGATTTTATTTATTTATTTTTGAACAAAATTGCTGTTTCTTGAGCATCAAAGAGAGCAAAAGCAAAGCGCAGCAAAACCCATCACGTTTATTTTGTGTGAAGTTCGTTATACTTCTCCAGATCACCTTTCGGAGCTGACTGCTCTAAGCTGAAGTTCTGCGACTGAATAATATCATTTTGATAGCCTGAGAGGCACCGCGTCTCCTTTTGTTAGGCTAGCAGGGGTCAATTTACCATTTGCTGGTCTTCTGGAAAAAAAATCTTAAGAGATGCAATTTGGGACTATCAAAGTGAATGACTATAGCTTTTAAGGAGCTGGGTTTAAGAGAGATTGCTTCCAGGTGACTCTTGGCTGGCTCAGGATTCTGTCTGTTGCCGTGCAAATCAATCTGGTGGGGTTTGAAGGAATAAGATTAAAGCGATGGACCACTGTCTCGTGTTAGTACCGGACTACAGACCAAGTAGCTTAGCAGGAATCTAGGGCATAATTGGAACAATTATCTCCCTCTCCTCCCTTGCTCTTTCATTCATGTAATAGGAATGCCACTGGGAAGTTTGTACCAAGCAACAGTGACACTTTCTGGAAATGGTGCATTAAGAAGCCATTTCAAGGAATCTCCTGCATGATAGCAAACCATATTCGATGGGTTTGTGGAACAAGGAAGAATTTAATGGCACCTTAAAAGCTAAGAAGTTAATCTCCAATGAGCCTCTCCTACAAGGCTGTTTGCTGCTTTACAGACTAATGTGGCTATGTCATATGCTTAAAGTTTGGAGTTTGTAGTAGACAGGAAGATATGACATCTTGATGGGACAGATAGGCTGGAGGCTTGTTGGCATTCCAAATCTCTGCAGAGATAGTATGAGGAAAATCTGTATCCAGAAACTAGTGGATCCAGAAGGGTTCCTCGTGGCATTAGTGGAATTTCCTGCAGCCCACAACTCTCTGTGAAGCCTGGCCAACCTCTGGCATAGAAGAATTGAATGAGTGGTGAAATAATTGCTTCTAAGAAGGCTTCTCCAACTTATTTGTTGTTGTTGTTTAGTTGTTTAGTCGTGTTTGACTCTTCATGACCCATGGACCAGAGCACGCCAGGCACGCCTGTCTTCCACTGCCTCCCGCAGCTTGGTGAAACTCATGTTTGTAGCTTTGAGAACACTGTCCAACCATCTCATCCTCTGTCGTCCCCTTCTCCTTGTGCCCTCCATCTTTCCCAACATCAGGGTCTTTTCCAGGGATTCTTCTCTTCTCATGAGGTGGCCAAGGTATTGGAGTCTCAGCTTCAGGATCTGGCCTTCCAGTGAGTACTCAGGGCTGACTTCCTTAAGAATGGATAGGTTTGATCTTCTTGCAGTCCACGGGACTCTCAAGAGTCTCCTCCAGCACCATAATTCAAAAGCATCACTTTTTCGGCAATCAGCCTTCTTTATGGTCCAGCTCTCACTTCCATACATCACTACTGGGAAAACCATAGCTTTAACTATAAGGACTTTTGTTGGCAAGGTGATGTCTCTGCTTTTTAAGATGTTGTCTAGGTTCTTTGAACTTATTTGAACTTAGTCAAATCCATAGTTTTCTGTGGAACTGAAAGTGATGAAATTGCATGGATGATGACTAGATCCAACTAGACTAGAGCACACATTAAGGTTTTACTCTGGGGCAGATAAGAATTGTACCTGCGAAATGCTGCCCAGGGGAGCTGTTCCAAATAGTGAGAGGCCTTTTACCTTCTACTTCTGAAGGAGTTGTAGGAGAGACCTTTGCAGACAAAATTGATCACACTTATTCTGAGCTGACCTGCAGTCAGTTTTGGGTGAAATCATAGATCCATCGTGTCAGATTCATATGAGTACTTTTCAGCTAATGCATTCTGTAGACAGGTTCTTTGGAGGGTTAAAGATCACCTCTTGTTTGCCTGCTGCCAGTTCTTCCTGGCTGATTAAAGTGACCAGCAAGAAGTTGGCTAATTTGGCGATAGAAGTGTTAAAGCATATTTGTGAGAACCCAATTGTATGTGTGTGTAGGGAGAGAGGTGGGTTAAATTGTTTTTATAGATGCAAATGCTTTGGGTATTTATATATGCAATAGTTCTGCATGTGTTTATTATATCATGAATTTGGGATGCCTCATAGGAAGAGATTCAGAAAACAGAGAGAGAGGGGGGGGGGAGGGAGAGAGAGAAGCAGCTCAACTAACATAGGATTTGGAAGCTACACCCTTTTCATGCTCTCAGTCAGGCCCTGACCTGAGCCACTGTTTCCATGCACTTCCTCCTCCTTCCAAGGACCTCAGGTGCAGTTAACCCAACACACCAACTGTTCTTGTGGACCTGTGGGAGATGAGTGGGGGGAGGCTCTGAGAGATAGCCATGATCCCAGGCAGCTGATATGTGGACCCCCAGAGCCAGGGAAGGATGGTCTGATGGTTCCTCAGGATCATTGGCAGTGTGGAGATCTGCTAGAGGGCCCAGTTCCTCTTGCTCTGCATCCAGGTTGGATGCTCTGCATGTCAGGTTGGATGAATCCTGACAAAATAAGCCTTCAGTAGATGTTTTATTATTTGCTATATCTATTATAGGATGGGAGTCACTTGGAATAACTTATTTGATGCAAGGTGTGGGACAAAAATATATAAACAAACAAACATGCTTAGATTGCACGTCCCACTAAGCACATCCTTCATAACAAAAGTAAACTTTGTTGACAATTTTAATGTTTCCTTTGTTTTCTTGTAAACCGCTTAGAGGTTCCATGTAGAATCAAATGGTATATAAATTTTGTTACATAAAATTAATTCTATAAAGGCAATTGAGGTTTTTTAAATAAAAGCTTATGGATTTCCATGTAAGCGCCGTTTCTAAAAAATGGATTAAAAGCAGTTTACATGTTATTGCTACCAGTGCTATTTTTCCAGAAAAAAGATGAATGCCTCTCTTGTTCTCTTATAATTGCAATGGCGCCCACCTGAGACGTGCAGGAACTCAGTTCTGGTGAGTTCCAACTGAAAAAAATCCCTGATTGCTACTACTGCTGATTAATTTTATACACTACACTCTCATTAGATAATTTAATAGCATATACCTTTAAATAGTGTCTTGAGAGAAAATATACATTTTCATACATATTAAAATAGATATTTTGATTTTTTTTTGAAAAAAATCAGATTATTGTAGAAATGGAATGGAATTCTGGGTAAAAATATGTGAAAGTGATGCAGAATGGAAAACATATAGATTCATCCATCAACTCTAATCAAATGGGTTATAGTAACTAGGTACAACCACTGTACCTAGCCTGGTGTGGTGTTTAGACTAGGCCTGGCCAGAACTAGGTTCAAATTCCCACTCAGCCATGAAGCCCATTGGGTCACCTTTGGCCAGTCCCTATATTTAAGCCTAACCTACCTCACAGGGTTGTTGTGAGGATAAAATGGGGGTGGGGTATGTGTAAGAGAGCAGAACCATTTAGTCCTCCATGAATTCCTTGGAGGAAAGGGGAATATCAATATATTTTTAGAAATAAATTGTGTATTAGTTAACATTGTTCAATATTACATTTAAAATACAGAATTGGAAAGCTGGCAATTGATATCCAGCCCCTTATGTACTGCAAATTATTTCAGTCTTCAGAATACCAGTGCTGGACATTCCCATCTCTGCAGAGTAACTTACTTTTATCACTTCTTTTTTTTAAAAAGTGCAGCGATGGTCCGCAGGTGTGTTCTGTAGGCAACAAAAGCTCGTAATTCAAGACAGCCACTGATTAAAGTATGATCAGATACACGATTCTGCCTTCACAGGAACTATGGACAAGCTCTGTTCACAATGGGTTTCCTAATTATTATGGACAGAGGTCCCGACATAAGAACAGCCCATAAAAACCATAAGCAGGTGGCAACTGCAGCCCAGATTTCGGCAGAAACATGCTTTGCTGGAAACTGTTTTTCTGCGCCTGTCACATCTTCTCATATTCAATGGATTTTGGCCTATGTCTGCACTGTTGTTATCTTGATTTTCATCAAATGTTCCTGTAGAGCCTATAGCTTGTTGCAACTCAAGCAAAGATTCCAGAAACTGAAGATTAAGCATTACCTGTAAGGGAAATCCCCATGGATATTTTACCTGTATGAATGATTTTTGCATCTCTTTGCACTGAAGCCCACACTTTGACCTTGAAAGATGTCCTCCCCTTTATGCCCTTTGCACATTCTTTTGTGTGCTCATTCATCTCTAGACTGGAGCAATTAAGCTGCCTAAGACCCATGTGAGCTTCAAGGGCTGAGTGCTTGCTAGACTTTAAAATTCAGATTTAAGCCCTATGCATAAAAGATGAGCTTTCTCTCCCCTTGCCTCCTGCACCCACATTTAAATTGTATAAGCCAAAGGGAGGACACTCTCCTACAAATACAGAGGGGGAGAGAGAAGTGTGAGGCCGATTTTGCTGTGTCACAAACTGATCTTTCACAGATGCTGAAAAGCTAGGAAGTGCAATTATGGGGAAATTGCAGTAAGGCAAACAAGTACATGCCAAGGACTGCCATTCCCCATTACTCACCTGAGCCTACTGATTGTGGCAGACACACAACATCTGTATGTGCTTTATGGCGGGAGGGGGAAAATATTCTTAAGAATGGCAATTGAATGGGAAAAAGAGGAGAGGAAGAGCCTGAGTCACTCCTAGAAATAGACGACATTCGTGTCATAGGCTAGACTATCACAAGCTTGCCAGCTATCTGTTATGGTCTTCCAGGTGCTTGACAAGATATCTGAGTGTGGTCCCCACCCCCAACCCCCAGTCCTGGGTTGTGTACATGACCATTCATAAAGTGCATTTGCAGTCTTTAGCAGAAAGCTTTTTTGGTCATTGTATACACATTATCATCTCCACATGGTTGGTATATGGTGTTTGGATAGCTCATTTCACTAGAGCAGTTCTAAGCCATCTCACACACCTCTTGCCTTGTGTGGAAACTGAGATTGCCTTCTCTGTGGAGGGTCTTATGATGTTGCTGAGTTGCACTAGTGTAGCTCCCGCCCCCCACCACAGATTAACCTGAGAGCCATCTAAGCTACTCCATTTTCCAGATTACCTCAGAGATAATCAAGTCAGTTTTTGTAAAATATTTTTTCTCATGTCTGTCACTAATGTTTCACTCTTTAAAAGGAGAGGCAGAAACTGCCTCCATTAAGTGTTTATGCTTTTAAAAATAAGGGTAGAAAAAGCAGCCATGAACCCTTTCTCCACTGTACTCAAACATAATTGGAAAGGTGTTGGCTTCCACCACAGCATTATTTAGTATTGCTATTTAAATAATCTCTCCAGTTTATCAAAATCCCAAAGCTTTGATCATCTTAAGGACTCAATCACTATAAACTTGTTTACCCCAGAAAACCCATTATCTGACTGCTAGTGGTGGCAGCATGACAGATATGAGGCAGGTCTATTTTGTGTGCTGCCTTTTAACAAAATGTAGCTGTAAGTTGCCCTGTAAGAAACCACAATGAGTCGTGAGCAGAAGTAATTGGCATAACAGGGAGCAGATACATGGGAAGTCTGAAATGTCTTTTTTTGCACTCCTCATTCAATAAACCACACTGTGTGGTGTTCCCTGATGCCTGATGCCAGGGCAGGGAGACTCTGAGCATACCATATCATGAGTGCTTTGCAATAAACAGACATGTTGTTGTTTAGTCGTTTAGTCGTGTCTGACTCTTCGTGACCCCATGGACCAGAGCACGCCAGGCACTTCTGTCTTCCACTGCCTCCCGCAGTTTGGTCAAACTCATGCTGGTAGCTTCAAGAACACTGTCCAACCATCTCATCCTCTGCTGTCCCCTTCTCCTTGTGCCCTCCATCTTTCCCAACATCAGGTCTTCTCCAGGGAGTCTTCTTTTCTCATGAGGTGGCCAAAGTATTGGAGCCTCAGCTTCAGGATCTGTCCTTCCAGTGAGCACTCAGGGCTGATTTCCTTAAGAATGGATAGGTTTGATCTTCTTGCAGTCCATGGGACTCTCAAGAGTCTCCTCCAGCACCATAATTCCAAAGCATCTATTCTTCAGCAACCAGCTGTCAGTAACTACCTGTGTCTAGTGCTGGAAGAGGCAGCCTCTGAGCACACTTGAAGTGCCAAAATAAAAGAGATAGGGAATCATAAAGTTGCCTGAATGGTACAAGGGAAGGAAGCATTTGGACACACAGAGAGGGTTGTATCAAAAGTAGGTCATACTCTGAGAATTAACAGACATGGCTATCTCAGGACCATTCATTTCAGTGGGTCTAATCTGGGTAGATGCTACTTGGATACAACCCAGAGTGCCTTGCCCCTCCCACTGCAAGGAGAAATGTAGTCATGAAGTTGCCCACATGGTGCAAGGGAAGGAAGCCTCTGGGTGCAATATAGCTAACAGCCTGTACAGCCTTTGCTACTGGACTTCCAGTATATCAATAAATTTGCAGGATTTTTTTTTAAAGAAGTGCAATGGACATTGAATGAAAGGGAGCAAAGTAAGGAGTGTGTGCTAGCCATAGATGACACACCTTTTGTGTGTACAGATGGCAATGATTTAACAACTGATATAGTGTGCAGGTATGGACACTTGCAAAGCAATGTCTACAAAAGTGTTTTAAGAAAACCCCAAACCACAGTGCTTCGAAGGCTGAAGTGTGTACACAGCCCCAGCGCACTCCTCAAGTCTCTAGTAGGCCTGACAGGTGATCTGTGTTTAACTTGGTGGGTCATGAGTTGCACTCCTATTTGATAGTAGCAATAACAACAGCAGCCTGATTTGGTTTTGTCAGAGGTCACATGGTGCCATCTCAGAGGAACTCTGATATCATGCAGTAATCGGTAAGCTTTGGGTCTCTAGAGAAATCCATATTACTGGAACGTTATTTTCCTGTAGTGGCATTGAAGGACATTAGTGTTTTCTGTTTGGACCTGAAACAACCCAGGATCAGTCACATTTCATGTGTGTGTTGGACAGAGTACATCTGCTTCTTATCCCAGATGGATGGCAAAAGTCAATCACTGACAGAAAATAAACAATAACCAGGAAGACTTGAGAAAGGAAAACGCTACAGAAATTAAGCTGGTCCATGAAAAGTGCTCAACCAAAGAAGACCTTCATTGCCAGAGTGTCCTCCCTTTCTCAGGTTCAGAACCATTTTAGGCTGGTGATTGAGATTTATTGGTTGCACAGAATTAAACAGATTGTAAATATATTCACAAATCAATGGTTATTTGGAAAGTTATTTCACTACTGCAGCACTTAAAAATGGTGCTGTTACACTTACCCCAAGGGGTACAGCATTTCCTCAGATCTGGTTTCCTTTGCAAGTACATCAGGGAAGCTAGGGATGGGTGAATTTGTCCGTTTTTCATTTTCCCCAGCCTTAAGTTGTTTGCCCCATTTCCTCATCGATTTATAAATTCTTCATTCAAAAGCCAGAAAGAAAATTAATGTGCGTTTCACATTAATTCTCCCAATATATGCATTTTTGTAAATAAATTTGCCTTTTATGCAGACTTTTGCAAGCAATTTTGCCTAATATAATGTAGCTTTGTATCTTGTTTTGATCAATGTCTGCATTTTTGCGCATACTTTCAGCCAGACAACCTCATCATAAAATCTGGAGGTGCAAATTTCAAAGGTTATCTGTGTTTCAGTTCATTTGTTGGTTGGGGAAGTAAAAATTAGGTCAGTTTGCATTAAAATGTAAACTGAACTAATTTCTTCCCCATCCCTAGATGAGGCTTATGGCTTTTAGTAACATTTGAGTTAATTTACAGGTTGTGCAATGCTGGAGCACTCCAACAGACAGCCAACAAGTCCACTGCTACGAAAACAGATTTCTGGAGAAACAGCCAGCACCCCAAAACACTGCAAGCCTAGAGAGTCAAAAAAACCCAGTGCCTTTCTCAGACTGCAATTCTTCCCCGCCCCCCGACAAATTGATGACATCATCTCCAGAAGAAGTGGGGTTGTTGGTTGCAGTGGAAAGACAGGTCCATTTTTCTAAATGACTTCCACTTTGCAGAATATTGCCTTGCCATTTACCTGAAATTTCCCAAAGACATGGAGACACTTGCCAGGGCTATTAAAGGCATGTCATCTCTAGCAATCCTACCAGTTCTATTATACCTCTCCTGTCCAATTCCCAATCCTGCAACAGTACATTCTGGCAGCCTTCCCAACCTGCCCCTCTCCTGATGTATGAGGCTACACCTCCCACCATCCCTGACCATTGGCCACAAGAGCTGGGGCATATGGGAGTTGTAGACCAAGACACCGACTTGGGGAAGGCTGCAGTATAATATCACTGCCTTTATATGCAGATACTATAGTCTGTAACACTGTTAAGGGTGTTATGCCTATAATGTGTGTTCGGAAAGATTCCCAGGGCATCATGGGATCTATCTCAAGGGCATAGTTAAGTAGCTCAGTAGTTATCCTTAAAAAGGTAAAGGTAAAGGGGCCCCTGACCGTTAAGTCCAGTCGCGGACGACTCTCGGGTGTGGTGCTTATCTCGCTTTACTAGCCAAGGGAGCCGGCGTTTGTCCGCAGACAGTTTCCTTACCTTGTTTCAAACTTACTCTCAGGCACGAGAGGAAATGCAGGGAAAGAAATACAGAGAATCAGAACGGTGGAGGAGCAGGGTCAATCTCTGCAGTTATTGATTATGAAAGTCAGAAGTCAAACTGGCAAACTGATCTGGTCTTAGGAATGTTTAGCCAAGCTGTTAAGTCCACAACTTACTACCTCTGTTTGAGCATTTGGCAGGCCATTTAAACAGCCTTTATGTCTTCTTATGTGCAGGGGTGATGTGCTTTTAACAAGTACATAATAGCAAGAAACAACCAAAATCCATGGGTGGAGCTTTTTCAGGAAAAAAAAGTCCCACCTGTTGATTTGTCTGTTTTGCAGCTGCCAAATTGTGCCCACAAAAAGAGGTGGCACCCCAGTTTTCATTACACTAAAAATATAAAAATAAAATTCAGCTGACATTATTATGCAACAAACTACAGTGAGAGAGATGGCAACTCTACAGTTCTATGATTCTATGAAATGAGAATGGTAAGAGATAGGAAACACCAACTATCTGGATCACACGCTGCTTGTCTTTTGTTGGCTGCACTTTTGACCTGTAGCAGCCTCCCTGTGAAGAGGCAGGTTTTATTTCCCTCTCCTTAGTTGGGCTCAGCTCTCGTAAGGCCTCCATCAAAACTGTCAAAGTCTCTGCCTTTGCCTGAAGGACTAAGTGTTGCTTTCCAGCAAGGCCTGGTGCTCTCCAAGTGGATTGGAAGTGACATTGACTCCTTGGTGAACGAAGCAGGAAACAAACAGCATATTGAGCCCAGAGTGTTGTCGCATTCCCCTCCTGCCAGTGCAGACTGTCATCAGAGATACCCCCAGGGTAAGCACAGACGGCAGACATCTGTACTGGATAATTTCAGAGCATGATCTTATGCAAAGCTTTGTTTACCATAAAAGTCGCTACATCTCTCCTGATTGTGCTTCATATCCATATTGAATTCTTTTCAAAAAATGCTAATATGTCAAAGGATTGTGTCTGCTATGAATGCATATCTGATGACATCCCAAGGCACCTAAACCTTAGGAGATTGCTCACATTGTGTGTGCTTTAAATCCATGAAAGATCAAGATTCAGCCTAGAATCTTTGATCGCTTGAGTTTAGCCAAAAATGTACCTTTGGTTCACTAATAAGTTTTGTGAATGAGAAACTGTCAAGCAAACTTTGGATTCACATTCTGAATGAGATTGTTTTAAATTATAATTCAAACCTGGAATATTTTAGAATGATTGGCACACCTCAGTGGATTTGATTTTGGAACTTTTAAATATAAAATATCACAAGCAGTCAATAGTTCAGTAGTCATTAAATTACTAAATCTGATTCAAAACAGGGGGCTGATTTTTGCAATCATTTTTGAAGCACCTAAGAAATCCCCTCATTTGGGATGATTTTTACAGGGGGCATGCAGGAATATAACAATCAGTGGGTGATATCCCACTAATTATATGCAGAGTAGAGTCAGGGCCAATCTGCACTGTAAATTAAAAGCAGTATCATGCCAAACAGTCATGGCTTCCCCCCAAAGCATTCTGGGAAATGTTGCTTATTTCAAGAGTTCCCTGGGAAGAGGGACTGATTTGTGAGGAGAATAGGAGTCTCCTCCTTAGGAGGAGAAATCTCAGGATTTGACTCAGGGCATGACTACTTGTAGTGGTATGATACTGTTTTAAATGTACAGTCATACCTGGGGATGAATATGCTTTGGGTTAAGCATTTTCGGGTTGCGCTCTGTGGCGACCCAGAAGTAATGGAGCGCGTTACTTCTGGGTTTTGTGTGCGCGCATGCGCAGACCGTCAAAATGACATCGCGCACATCCGCAGAAGCGCAGAAGGGCAGGAGTGTTACCTGCATATGCACAGACGCACGGACATGGGTTACGCTTGCTTCGGGATGTGAACGGGGCTCCAGAATGGATCCCGTTCGCAGCCCGAGTTACCATTGTATAGTGCAGATGGGCCTCATTCAAATTAATTGGCTTATTACTCAAGTCCACTGATTTCAATGGATCTCCTCTGAGTATTACCAGTGTTGGACATCATCCAATGTTTGCAGCAAGAAGAAAAAGAATTATGACATCACAGCATCACAAAGACAACCAGATTGGACCATGTGGTCACATACTTAAGGCAAAGGAAGTACTTGCATCACCCTGACTCTGTGGAGTGGGGGTCATGTTGCTAAGGCAACTAAGTTGATGTGTTCAATCTTCTTTCTTCCTTTCATAGTGTGGTCAGTGCAATGATTTCTTCGCTCTCTGTAAAGTTACTACATGGTTAAATAAGGCTGACTAATAATAATACTAATAATTTTATTATTTATACCCTGCCCACTTGAGTGGGTTTCCCCAGCCATTCTGGGAGGCCTACAGAATATTTAAAACACAATAAAGCACCAAACATTAAAACTTCCTGATACAGGGCTGCCTTCAGATGTCTTCTAAAAATTATGTAGTTCTTAACAACCTTGACATCTGAAGGGAGGGCTTTCCACAGGGAGGGTGCCACTACTGAGAAGGCCTTCTTTGTGATGCTGTGGTGTCATCTTGCTGGCTAAATAATCATCCGCTTTAATTGTGCAGCCTGAATTTGCTTGGATGTGACTGAGTCTCACCTGAAAATAGTGACAGTTTGGAGACATCAGAGATGCTAATGGGGAAAAGGAAGCCAACTAGCTAGCAATTCTGCAAAATGCAGTGGCATTCCTCTTGAAATCAACAGGACGGAAGTACATGATGAATGACCACAGATTTCTATAGGACCCAACAAGTATACCAGATAAATCTGATTTAGTCCAGATTTAAAGGCGAGCCTGCCTAATTGTGCAGAACTCTCCCAAAAGAAAGATAAAACATAGCCAACCTTTGAAATTTGCACGTCTCTGAATTTTGCAATCATCTTCACTTGTCATGTAATGTATACTGTACTAAGTTGAAGTGCCCATATAAATGCCCATATCAGTGAAAATAGCATAAGACACATTATATGAGGGCATCCTGCTTTGCAAAACTGTGCATAGTAGAAGAGTCACACTAAAATGCTAATTAATTTTCAGAAGGACTTCTTTTAAAAAATCAGAAACTGATGTGAAGATGTGAGAATGATGATGGAGTGAGCAAGCTCACCCCCCATACATAACCCCTTTAGAGAATGTGTGAAGAAGGCTTTGTGCAGCAAATTTGGGATGATAGTCAATGCTAGTCCTACTCAGAATAGGCCCGGTGAATTTAATAGACCTACTATCTACTCTGATCTACTCTGAGTAGGGCACTCTGTAGTTGAATCCTACCCTTTCTTCCTTTTTTTATTTTAATGATAGGGAATGAGAGAGGACAATTCAAACTGGTTTTTAGAAAATAAAACCTCAAACATGAGGGGAAAATGTAGCCTGTTGCTTTATCCTTGATTAACCTGAACTCAGTCCCTGAAGAGCATTCATCCTCTCACAGAATTACCTCAAAATAGTTCCTCAAGAAAAATCTCAGTAGACAAGGCCTATTAACTATACGGAATCTTCCATCGTATTCCGCAGCAGCAGCAGCAGCAGCTGAGAGCCATACACATTAGCAACAAAGCTGAAATGGGGAAAGGACAGATGGGTTATAGACTAACCACAGAAAATTGTCTGGTTTTAATGCTCTATTTATTCATTCCAAAAGAATGCAGCATAGGATGATGTTCAGAGTTGTTAAAATCAAGACAACATTTTGACATTTAATAGCTGTCTAGAACTGAGAATCCTGCTGCGATCCCCACAGGCAGCACAATCCAGGCCGCCAGGGTCTTCTTTCTGTTTTGCATTCGCTGCAACAAGCATGGATTTATACAAAAATATGGATTTATTTCTCAACAGTGGGAAGGCCATTTTACAAAACAACCACAATTCATCACAATTCCCTTTTATGCATTATCTTTATGCTGGTGTGATGGGGTGGGTGGTTAGAACATTTTCTGAATCTGTTATATGTTCTAATGCAGTCTTTGCCCATCTGGTGTCCTCCAGTTATTTCGGGCTATAAATCCTATAATCTTCACCATGCGGCCTGAAGCTGATGAGAGTTGTTGTGGAGTATCATGTGGGGAAGGCTGCTCAGAACCTAGAACTGGATCTATGGTATAATGCAAGCAATGTGAACTCTTGAGGCCCCTAGTAGATCACAAGCCCTCGGGACAGGAATTGTGCTGCACTTTCCTATTCTGTGCAGCTCTCAACCAATTGCCCTTTCTAAATGTTAGATCACATGGGTGGAGAATGTAATGTTATGGGTTTAAAACATGCATGTCCATCATTTGGTGGTTGCAGCTTCAAGGTTTGGTTCACATGCATGTGCATCATTTGCTGACTGAAGCATTAACTAGTTAAGATATCAACGTGTGTTAATAAGTTGCCATCGATCAAGCACCAGAGATGACACCTTGATAACAAAAACAATGTTTTCTAAAGGAGCCAGTTTACTTCTTCGATTGTGACCCATCAAGCAGAGAGCAAGAAATCAAGAGATGTACACAAAGGGACAAAACGTCTCCCACTATAGTTGTTCCCAACCTTTCTCTTGTATGGACAACTTGAAATTTGCTGAGGGTCCTGGTGGAGCACTTAATGATATTTTCCCTGCCTGTTGTAGGCCATTGCAACATGCTTTGCTAGATGCGACATGATATATATTTTATTCTATTGCTTTACAATTTGAATTCCATAGAATTCCTTAGAAATGTATATCCATGAATTAAGCTTCTTATTCCAGCCTCCCATTAACTTTGCTGCTAAGCCTCTCCACTGATTTCAAGTGCCTCCTTCCCCTGTCACTTCCAGTCTGTCCTGCTCACCTTCTGAGAGGAGCACCAGGTTCTAAGAATGACAGAGCACCCACTGCCCCCCTTGCTGCTGCTCTTCCTATTCTTCACAGACAAGCTGCAGACCACCTATATGAAGCTCACAGACCACTGACGGTCTGCAGACCACAGCTGGGGAACCTCTGTTCTAGCATCTCTAATATTATGTTAGCCACATCTTTGATGCTCCTCCTCTTTTTACGCTCACACGAGGGGTATGTGTGTGTGTGTGTGAATTCGTGCTGAGACTATTGTGCAAGAGGACTTGCACCATTCTGATGCTGGAATTCAGCCTCCCCCAAAGCTGCTAGTTGAATAAATTGCTGCACAAAAATCAGATACAGGGGCAAATAGCAGTAGGGTGATTTTCAGCAGGTAAAGCCAGGACTGGCCCTACCATGAGGCAGAATGAGGCAGCTGCCTCAGGTGGCTAAAAAGACATGTCATGTCTGCCCTGCAGCCCTGCAGCTAGCTTGCTGCCCTAGCATGGCCGGCACGCCAATGAGGCAGTATGAAGTAACCTGCCTCAGATAGCATATGCCACAGGTGGCAGGAGATCCTGATCCAGACTTAGCTTCAAGTAAACAAAAGATGCAGCCAAAAACCAAAGCCAGTGGGAGCAGTAGCAATGTCTCATGGAACACCCCCTTTCCGCCAAGACTCTCGGAGAAAAGGGGGCACACTCGCAGAATGGCTGCATTGCTGCTGGTCTCCTCCCACCCTGCCAGGGCATGGGCCTGGATCTGGGGAGTGCTGATGGCACAGCTTACCTCAGGTGCCAAAAAGTGTTGGGCCAGCCCTGGGCACAGCCCATTGATCAAGAGCTAGCCCAGTGAGGTTTTGTATCTCTCTTTTTCTTAAACCTTTCAGTGGATGCAGTTTACTTACTCAGCTGTGAGCCAAAAAGT
Source organism: Podarcis erhardii (assembly GCF_964252035.2). Lineage (NCBI taxonomy): Eukaryota > Metazoa > Chordata > Lepidosauria > Squamata > Lacertidae > Podarcis > Podarcis erhardii. Next base: position 53,532,431 of record NC_138497.1, on the reverse strand, counting down.
GGCATGTTTTGTAAATAATTCTAAGCAATACAGGCTTATCAATGTATTTATGAAACAATCAGAAACAGTGGCCAATTCAACAATTATAAAGCTGACAATAGATATTGTGGTGTTTCAGAATAAAGGAGTCACATTGCACTATGTAGCTGTGCGTCAGGCTGTGACACATGCAACACACATGTCAAAGCCAGATGCAAAAGTTTGCCTCAAAATAGCACATCATGGAACTGCAGGCATTTGGGTGTATAATTGGGAATGTCAGTGACTCTGTCCATGATTGCATTCATTTTAAATGGTTGTTAGTTACTTGTTCCAGAAAGTGCTTAAGGCAATGCAGAGTTTAAAAAAGACAATTGCATTTTTTAAAAAGGGACAAATTACATTAAAATAAAGTTGAACAGCATCTCTTATGGCACCCAGGATCTCTAACTCCCTTTGTTTTTTAAAGTCAAGTTAAGACATTTATCTTCTATCAAGCCTATGAAGACGATGGATTTAAAAAATTGACACCTGGCTGTGGTTTGTTTAAAAAATTATATTCATTGATATTGTGTGATATTGCTGTGTTGTATTTTGAATTGTCTGCCTACCACTCTAGTCAGGGTGGGTGGGTTATTACTACTACTACTACTAGTAACTAACTACTACTGACTACTACTAGTACTAGTAACTGAAAAGCTGCAGCAAAGTGAGTAAGAGCCTTGGATAGTAATCTTTAAAAAACAGAATGTGTTATTTTCACAAGGCTGTCTGGAGAAAAGCATTTCTATGGTGCCACAACTGAGAAGGCCTGCTGTAAGTACTCATCCTAATATTCCTGTCTCAAAGATGGAACATGAAGCATGGTTCAGTCATTGTATCAGAGTAGAGCAGGAAAAAATAAATGAGGAGGCACTCACTAAGGCATGGCAAGGACCTGCATCTGAACCACCATATGCAACCCTCCACATTTCATGAGGATACAAAAACCTGCAGGCAAAGAAGGTGGGATGGAGTTGGGGAAAAGCTAACATGGGTGGCTCAGTGGAAAAAGAGGGGTAGACTTGGATCCTACCCATAGTCATTAGGTTTCCACATCACAATCCACACCTGAGACAACTGACTCCTCCAACAATAAGGAAGAAACAATGGTCACTTCCACAGATGCACACACCAGTGTGATTGGGCAGCCATTGACAAGCGCCTGTGACAATTTCTGGAGCCAAGTATCACATTTCCCCATCCACAGAATGCAATCTGAGACACCACTGGGGAACTAAGGATATTTTGCTACTTGTTAATTACAATGGTAATATGAGTGAATTGAGAAAGATATCCTTGAGAATGTTTAGAGGACAGACCATAAATAATAGTGAAAGTCATCTTGAATTCTTCTTATGCTTTTCTAGGTGGAGTGGGACACTCTCCACAATAGCATGGACCTCCTCCCGTCCAATTTGCAATATGTTTGCGGTGACTCTCAGCAATTGCTTACACAGAAAAGCAATGTTAGGAAAGAATGTACTATATTTTTAGCTGCTTTTAATGCAATTAAGCAGCTGGAAACAGGGAACAAAGCCAACACCATGTGATCTCACAGCTTTCCAAGGACCACCAGTAAATACCTCACAGACCTTCGCAGAAGTGGCAGTAGAAAGACTTATCATAAAGCTGGTCCTTGGAACTGGAACCTCTAAAGGTTATCTAAAATGAACCCTGCTCACTGAAGGACTTTTAAAGTAGTCTTTGGAAGCAAAGAAGGAAATAGAAGTCAGCAACTAATGTTGGTGTGGATTTCAACCTTCATACCTGACTTGAGTTACAGAAAATAAATAAGGCTGTTACATACTAGTGTGTTTCTGAAGCAGAAGAACCACTGCATGTCTTTTATTACATTATCTTGTCCCCGAGGCAGACAAAGGGCCTTCAAGATATCTCTTGCCCCCAGTACTTCTTTTAGTGCATCCTTTAGCTATGGTGGTGGAGACGGTTGCTGATGCAGGAGCACTGATACCTACAAAGGGCAAGGGGAGCAGTGGCTCATCCCTGGATGAACCATAATGCACATATTCCCAGCTTTCATTGTTAAAAAGCAAAGAGTTTACAGCATTTGTCGAACCTGAGATACGAGGGGATATGCATTTGTTTTTCCCTAGTTTAGTGAGATACTTACCTACTCCAGCAAACATTTTTTTTTGTTTTTTGTTTGCTGATTTATTCATTTATTTGGAGTATTTACTTTGCTCCCTCCCATGCTGGAAAAAGTCCTGCAGATGGTCATGCACACTGCTCCATGTGTATCTGAATGAACTCTCCCTCTTCTCTGTCCCTGGCATTTAGAATCATAGAATCATAGAATCATAGAGTTGGAAGAGACCACAAGGGCCATCGAGTCCAACCCCCTGCCAAGCAGGAAACACCATCAGAGCACTCCTGACATATGGTTGTCAAGCCTCTGCTTAAAGACCTCCAAAGAGATAGGCCGGTAATGGAAATCTAGCAGACAATGTAAAATGTTTGCCATGTCCCAAAAGAATCCTAAATACAAAAGCAGCAGACTGCATGGAATTTTTACCTGTGAATATGGCCAAGGTGAAAGGGAAGGTTGAGGCAAAAGTTTCGCCCTTTGCTTACCATTTCTTGCCACCTCTTTGCAATGGCTTCTTTCCCTGATTAGCACACTGAGTACCATTTAAAAACTAATACTCGGGGATACCTCTCCAAGGCAATCCCGAAGTGGTAGGGACCAAGTACTCGATATGATGATGTCACATTGTTACAAAAGTCAGTCGGCACAATAATATAATGAAGCCAAATCAGAGTGAGAGCAAAGCTTTGTGCCCTAATTGTGAATGGGTGGATATCCCCCCCCCTTTCTGCAGGACTCCTACCCACACAATTACTGAAACAAGAATTGTGTTTTTCATGAAATGTGCTGTTGATTTTGGCTTGACCCTATTTAGATGCACAGACCAGGCTGGGAGAATTGTGGCTGTGAGGAGGAGGAGGAGGCTATTCCCTAAACTGCACCATGTGGCTGACAGACCAGAAAGAGAGAGAAAAAATATTTATCATTCTGAAGTTGGGAGAATGAATGAATTAAAGAAAGGGAAAGAGGGGGTTTCACCCTCTGGCTATTTTATTATTTCAAGGGAGAAGTCATGGTGGCCTTTCAAAAATACAGAATGTGTTATTTAAATTATGGACAGGAATTCCAGCCAACTAATAATTCTTGAAAACGCTGGAATAGAATATTCTGCCAAGGCTCCTGTCCCCTAAGGAAAGCTATTGTTCCCTTAAGAAAGTAGCCCCTGTGAAGTTTCCTGTAAATCAAAATAATACTGTATTAAAAGTAAATCATGAGAGAGAGAGAGAGAGAGAGAGAGAGAGAGAGAGAGAAACTCCTCCCCCCAAAATATAAAAACTGAGGATAGTAAAAAAATAATATTAAAAACAGAGGTATGTTTAGCCTGGATAAGAGGAGACTGAAAGGAGATATGGTAGCTGTCTTCAAATATCTCAAGGACTGTCATATGGAAGATGGAGCAAACTTGTGTTCTCCTGCTCTGGAGGGTAGGAGCTGAACCAGTGGCTTCAAGTTACAAGAAAGGAGATTCTGACTGAACATCAGGAATAACTTTCTGACAGTAAGAGCTGTTTGACAGTGGAATGGGCTCCCTTCATTGGATGTTTTTAAGTAGAGGTTGGATGGCCATCTGTCTTGGATGCTTTAGTTGAGATTCCTGCATTTTAAAGTAGGGATGGAGGAGGAATTTGATTTCATTCATATTTCAACAATTCTCATTTCTTGAACCAACATTCAAACTAAAACGCAGATACCCTTCGAAATTCAGTTTTACTTTTACCCAATTGCCACTTTGATTTCTATATGATTAGGTGTTGTGCTAGTGCACTATATAAAGAGTAGGCGCTAGGCAGTGATATACAGTGCTTTTTTCTAAAAAAATATATATATTTAGGGGTACTCTCAATTTCCTACTCATATTGAAATACTACCCCTCAATGAGGCCAAAGTTAGATCCACAAAGTGTTTAGGGGTATGCGTACACCTGCATCCCCCCAGAAAAAAAGCACTGGTGATATAACTAAGGATTGTATTCAGTGCTGTGGTCACATTCAAACAACAGACTTCCATGTGTGCGGCTGAATTTTGCCTTCTTCTCCTGTTCCCTATACACCTTCCAAATTTGCTCCAGAGGGCTGGGGAACATTCTGGGTTGATTTTGAGTGGGAGGAGAAGAAGGGAAAGTCCTGTTGTGTGAGCACAGGATACAACCGTAAACATGTACCTCACTAGTGGTTAATTAGGTTACTTGCAAAGCCTCCCCCCGCCATACTCTTCCATCACTCTTAGGGGTCAGCTGTTCACCATCCTTGGCCACTAGTTGTAGCCATAACCTTGAGCTGGAGAGGACCTACTAATATTCAAGGTTATATTAGACTTTTCTTTTAGACTCCTTCTATTGCCTTAAGTATGGAAGTCTTAAAGGCATTAGCCTGCCAGAGTATAGAAAGGAACATTTACCACCCTTGAGATATGTCTCGCTGACAATACCAAAGAGCTCTGAGATTATGGGAAGTTACATTGAATTTTTCTTCAAAGGGGACAGACTATGTAAGCCCCGGGTGAGATTCTAGGTACTGTAGTGATAACGGCCTGCAGTGCCTGGCCTCCTGTTTATCGTGCCTTTGATGCTAAAGCAGAACTAATTCAAGGAGTCCGTGATCTGAGCACAGCTGAGTCTCATTAAAGCCCCATTTCCTTCCCTGGGAGGGCACGGTGGGCTGCAAGGTAGCACAATACACATGCCACAGGCAGAGCTGCTGCAAAAAGGATAACTGCATTCCCTTCTTAACAAGGAAAAGGTAATGTGGGCTCTGTCTAGCAGGGGTGCAGCAGGGCTGGGAAGATAGCAGAGATTTAACTCTATATACAAGAGTGCTGCGCACCAGAATGCTATGATCAGGTTGAGGAACATCTGTGGCCTTCCAGATGTTGTCGGACTCCAACTCCCATCAGCCCTAGGCAGCATGGCCAATGGCCAAGGATACCTGGGAGTTGGAGTTCAACAATATCTGAACAGCTACGGGTTCCCCATCCCCATCATCCATTTCCTTATATGAATTCTTACATGAGGCCATAGTAGCCAGCAGTTCTTGGTGAAGTTGGTCCCCTTGGGTGGTAGTCAACTAAATTTTACTCAGAGTTGACCTATTGAAATGAATGGACCTCCGTTAGTCATGTTCATTCATTTTAGTCGGCCTCCTCTGCGTAAAACAGTTGAATAGCAGCCAAAGTCATACCCGCCCCAATGCCATTCATTGGCTTTAAGAACATTTGGCATGGCAAAGTTGTTGTTGTTGTTGTTGTTTTGTTGTTGTTGTTGTTGTTGTTGTTACTGTATTAATATTTATATACTGCCCTTCCTCATAAGATCTCAGGCAGTTCACAGAATAAAATAGAGGACAGACAAGATGCTCTTCACACCTAAAGCACTTCCCAATTCACTGCCATGAAGGAGACACTTCTGTGTATACATCTGGAGCTTATGTCTCGTATGAAGTGAATGGGGAAACCTGTATATGCAAAGTGTGTGTGTGGTGTGTGTCTCAGGGTGACTGTGGGGCCCTATAGAACCGTAAGTGTGTTCAACATATACTCAAAATTGAAGAAGTATAAATTAGAAACTGTGACAGACTAGAATTTATAGAAGAAAGTATGGCAGAGAAAAGGGAAGCAAAAGAGGAAAGCTATACAGTCACTCCCCTCATACTCAATAAGATAGTGGAGAGACAATGGATATCTCTCTAAGTGGGACAATTTAGAACAGCTCCCCTCTTTTTTCTATGTACAGTCATACCTTGGATCCCAAACACCTTGCAATTCAAACGTTTTGGCTCCCGAACGCCGCAAACCCTGAAGTGAGTGTTTGCGAACGTTCTTTGGAACCCAAACATCCAATGCAGCTTCCATGGCTTCCGGTTGGCTGCAGGAGCTTCCTGCAGCCAATCAAAAGCTGTGCCTTGGTTTCCAAATGTTTTGGAAGTCAAACAGACTTCCGGAATGGATTCCGTTCGACTTCCAAGGTACGATTGTACATAAGAAGCTGCCTCATATGGAGTCATTCCATTGATCTGTCTAGTGCAATATCATCTGCACTGATTGACCATCACTCTCCAGAGTTTCAGGCAGTGTTCTCTTCCAGCTCTACCAGATGTGCGAATTGAACCTGGGACCTTCTGCATGTAAAGGAGATGCTGTACCACTGAGCTATGGCCTTTCCCCTAATGTCTTCCTGCCAGAAAGCCTACATACCTATGTTGCCTCAGCAAAATCCCTTCCCCCTCTTCCTTGGCTTAAGTTACTGTAGTTTAATGACTCCTATCTGTGGAACAAAAGAAATAAAGATGTTGAAGTAAGACATGGAAGCGCATTCTCTCTCAGAGGTACCAAAGTGCACGGCACCTCATAAAGCAGTGGGAACTGGAGCATGGAAAGTTATTGGAATCAGGTCTTTCATCTCCTGTCATTAAAGCATTAACATCACTAAGCCTAATATTCAGCTCTTAATGCCAGATGCGCAGACTAGAACATCATGCCTGCAGGAGTGCATCGGAGTCTGGATGGAAGAAGGCAGGTGGGATGCTTATTCTTTCATCCCAAATAAAAGAGGTGCTTGGGGACCACTGAGTTACCAACTTGCATTAAATCTTCCAGAGTCGTCATCAGAGATGGGCTCAGATCATGCAGATGCCATTAAAAAGAAACGAAATGTTATGCCATGAGTTCCCCAGCTTAAAATGTTTACAAAAATTAACAAATTGGTGGGAACCTATGGGTTGCTGGTCTGGGAGCTAGTTGCTGCATGATATTGTAGAAGTTTACTCTAGGTAGAATGAGGACCAGAGATTTTTTTCAGCTGGAACTATAAGAGAACAAGGGATGCATTTATGGTGAGTTCTTTTTTTTTTTTAATATTTATTAGCCGTTTAAAGATTACAAAAGAAAAGAAAAAGAATTAAACAAGACAATACAAAAACAAAACAAAAACACCACACAACCCAAACCCTAAAAAATTGAATCAACCAAACAAAACAAAAACAATTAAAAACACACCCAATAATTTCAATATCATAACTTTCATTCACTTGTTTCAGCGACCTCCTCACACCTCCCTTTTTGTATTCCACTTCAATTAGCTGTTTCAGCAATTCCTTTCCATCTTCCTCTGTTTTCTGTCCTGTAATTTATCTTAACATATTCCAACCTTATTTTTTCCCTTTAATACATTTACAATCTGTCTGTACCTAATTTCTTATAACATTTATGCTAAAGCCATATAACTTCATTCCATCATTTTTCTAACATTCATTAATTTTACAATATTTCTGTAAATAATCTTTAAACTTTTTCCAGTCTTCTTCCACCGACTCTTCTCTCTGGTCTCGGATTCTGCCAGTCATTTCCGCCAGTTCCATATAGTCCATCAACTTCATCTGCCATTCTTCCTGGGTGGGTAAATCTTGTGTCTTCCAATACTTCGCGATGAGTATTCTTGCTGCTGTTGTTGCATACATAAAGAAAGTTCTGTCCTTCTTTGGCACCAATTGGCCGACCATGCCCAGGAGAAAGGCCTCTGGTTTCTTCAGGAAGGTATATTTGAATACCTTTTTCATTTCATTATAAATCATCTCCCAGAATGTCTTAATCCTTGGGCATGTCCACCAAAGGTGAAAGAATGTACCTTCAATCTCATTACATTTCCAACATTTATTTTCGGGCAAATGGTAAATTTTTGCAAGCTCGACTGGTAGCATTTATGGTGAGTTCTGGCACCTCTTTTTCTAGAAATATAACACTGATGAGGACCTAACGACAGGTGACACTAACTGAGTTGCTTCCAAGCGCTATGTGTCTGTCTGTCTGTCTGTCTGTCTGTCTGTCTGTCTGTCTTTATTTAATTACAGGCATTGAAGGGGGGGTGTTAATTAGGAAAACATTGTATAGAGAGAAGAAGAGTTTGGATTTGATATCCCACTTTATCACTACCCAAAGGAGTCTCAAAACAGCTAACATTCTCCTTTCCCTTCCTCCCCCACAACAAACACTCTGTAAGGTGAGTGGGGCTGAGAGACTTCAGAGAAGTGTGACTAGCCCAAGGTCACCCAGCAGCTGCATGTGGAGGAGCGGAGACATGAACCCGGTTCCCCAGATTACGAGTCTACCACTCTTAACCACTACACCACACTGGCTCCAGAGAGAAGGTTTAACTCTTTCCCTTGCCATTTTTGCAATGGAAATACTGCAATTAGACTTGGAGGAAAGGGAGGGGTCCTATTTTCACCCTAAACCTAACTGTAGCAGAGAGAATTTCCACTGCGATCACAGTGGGGGAAAGATTAAAGTTCCCCTCCCTATGCACTGCATTCCCAGTTAGAATCCCCCCATGTCTGTAAGTAAAAAAAACCTTACACAAGTGACTGCAAGTAACTAGGGATGTAAGGAGGCAGTGATTTCCATCCTGTCCTGTGTTTGTCGTCATATTCTCTGTTTCCATTCCACTGCAGTTCAACTTCTGCTAAAATTTACATTGTTTGTCTTGCTATCGCTAGGGCTGAAATTTATGTAATTAATTATGTGATTCATTTCAATGCATTTTGATGGAAGAGAAACAGCAAAAACCCTGCAAAAATCCATCATAATTATTTTTAAGACAGACAGGTACACTCCTCCATTGTCTCTCAAGAGAGATAGGTGCCAACCAATTTGCAGACTAAAAAAACTATGGCTAATGCCACTCACATTCATTTGCATGTTTTCTGTTCCTGACCTATGATAAACATGCACAATGCGGCGATTGATCATGCTCTTTTCTGTTTCCGATGGAGTTCTGCAACATCCCTACAAGCAACACATTTGGAATCAGCATAATTGTATGTTAGAAACCTGCTTCGGGCGATTTTGATCCCAAAAGGTGGTCTAAAAACATATAAAATTAATAAGTAGCAGCATCACTTGCTAAAACATCCTGTGAGCAATTAAACCACGAGTTTGCCTGTGGGAATTTTATCCAAGACAAGGAATATGTGCTTGTGATGCGGGGGGGGGGGGACTACACCAAGATAACAGTGATTCTAGTGAGATTACACAGCCAGTGTTTCTAGTGAGATTACACAGCTGATTCTTCTCAACCTTTGAATACCCTCTGAAAGATAACATGTGAACATATGCTCAAAAAAGTTGTAGCAGTGTGCTACAACTGCCTTAGTCTCTTCCAGTAGGACAAAAGTTTCATTTTTCTTTCCTTTAGGAAAAATGGCCAGAACAAGCATGAGGACATATACAAAGAGTTTTGTTATACTGTGTTCCCTGATTGTTTGGGGGTTGTTGTTTTTTTGATGTCAGCTCGGCTGAATCAAGGCATCAGATACCCACAAGTCATTGGGATTGTGCATTGTGCCGATGCCTGAAAGTCCAAATTGCAGAGCTCAGGAAAGCAGCAAAACCTTGCACACTAGTCCACCTAATGTATGCAAGAAGTTCTCATTAGCTGCTATCAGTTTCTTGCAAGACACCCAGTGGTCTGTCGAGTCCAGTACTGTTTCTACCATGACAGGCAGCGGATGTCAGTCTCATAATCCTCAGGGCCAGAGGCTTGTCCCAGCACAGCTTCATGAGCGTCTTGAACTGGGGAAGGCAGCAGCAGAACCTGGGAGATTTTGCATGCAAAGGGTATGCTGTACCAGCGAAGTATGTTGCCTCCCTTTCATTAAAGTTTATGGCATTATTATATTTTATTAATATTATTTATTTTTTAACCAACATAGATATTAAAATCCATAACGATGCAAAATTTCTAAGTCATTCCATTGGTTTATCCACCATAAGCTAAAAGGAAATTAATAATAAAAAAACCCAAATAAATGAAAGAGGAAATAAATACAAGCTGCTCGGTTTTGTTATAGCTCTGGGAGTCGGTTTCTCCATGATAAGTAACTAGCAAGGCAACATTTGAAGGGTGCACCTTCTGTTTATAGAGTGATGAGTTCCAAAACAATCAATTCATAAGCAAGTTATTAAAACATTACAGTCTATAGCACAAGGGAGAGATGAGGATTCAGGAAACCAATGGCGACTGGGCCTGTGTGCACTGGAATCGGTCTTCATAGTGAAACAAAAGGCAACAGCACATTAAATTTTATGACACTTTTAAGAGCACAATAGTTTTGCCAAAGCTCTCATTAAACAGCTCGACACACTTAGCTTTAACTGCCTCTCTGTGTTTCATAACGCCTGATAAACGTCCGGTTTTGTAATAGTAGCCTTACTGGGAGGCCAGAAAATGCTTAGCAGAGGATATTAAAGGGAAAATAGGGGCTTGATTGCGAAATGTCAAGGGTCGAAAAATGGCCAAAGTGGGTGCATGGCACAGCTGAAACAAGCTGTCTGTCATATTGCCATGCCCCACACCTCTGTGTGCACACATGTCAGTGCTCCAGTGCATATCCACTGATCATTTTAAGTCAAATACATGTATAGGGCATGCAGGTGTCACATTATTTGTCCTTCAGTTTGGGCTGGATATTCAGCCACATGGCTGAAGGCTGCATAACGGTACATGGGAGTGCCAAAATCCATTTGGAGGCTGTGGATGGTTTTCTATAGTGCCGGTTTATATGTGTGTGTGCTGCACATGGTGTGGAACTATGGGTAGGCCACCTTATCCTTGCTATGTGACTGTACCAAACAGTCAACAAGAGCACAATCAACTGTCATAATTTGTGTGGTGCGGATTCCAGGGCTGGCGGTGAGCTAGTGGCTGCAAACCTGTATGTCAGGATATTCACTGATGAGAAACTTGTCTCACACTTGTAGTCATACTTGTACGCAAAATATGTATATTAGGAGAAATTCACAGCAAGTTCTGACAAATTGTAATTATTAAGGGAATGTGGAGAACTGAATTCAAGATTGGAAAAATCAAAAAATGAGAGAACTGAAATAGATAGATGCATCCATCCCTACACCTAGCAGCTATGGGGCAACTTCTGCAGATGGGACCTAGAGTAAGCCCAGCTACATACTCAGGGCTTCACCAAGGCTCAGGTTTGAGCTGGCCATTCAAGAAGCAAATGTAGCATGGGCAGCCAGGGTAGTGAGCAAGAGCTGCTACATGTTCATTGATTTAAAGGGGAAAAAAATGTATAATACCTCTAAATACTTAATAGAGTTGTGGTGGCCGAGTTTCACTCCAAGGTTGCTTCTAGGTTACCTGTTTATTGAACATTCTTACCGATTTGTTTGCACCAAGTTTGCAGGGAGATTGCACTGTGTTTCGTGAATGAAGCATCATTGCATACCTTCCAGTGTGTTTTCCTGTCATGCTGCCTATTGCAAAAAGTTTGAGTTGCAGGGAAGGGAGCCACCAGGGAGCAGGTTTGTTTTGCAAGAGATCCAAATCAACTTAATCTGTGCAACCTGAATTTGCAGATATGTGACTGAATTCCTACTAAAGATAGTGACAATCTGGGAGCGCCCCAGTTCACCTGGTTTCCCCTTCTTTCTTGCCAATCACAAAGCAGTGCTATTATAATGTTCATGCTTTAACGCCACCAAAACGAAATGCACGAAATATTATACTGGAGCTCGTGTCAGTGACATTAGTGATATTAGAATCAGGTAGGTAGCCGTGTTGGTCTGACGCAGTCGAAATAAATAAATAATAATAAAAAATGGCCAGTAGCACCTTAGAGACCAACTAAGTTTGTTCTGGGTATAAGCTTTTGTGTGCATGCACACCTCTTCAGATACCAATTAGTGATATTAGTGTTATTCAAACTAACACATCCTCTCTGATTGTTTCACTGAAATCTTTGTCTCTTCCCTCCTCTCCCATCATTGCTATTTCCTTTGGGCTTTTTTTCCCTGCTGCTCCCAGTGACTTTCTTGGCTTCCATGTTTTCTTATTAGACCCATAATTGTCATATTTAATGATTAACAAGAGCAATTCGGAAGGACTACCTCCAAACCAGCAAACAATAGTACAGAAAAACAAAGCCACAGGTACACAGACCCTATACCTTTTAAGCATGGCTGTTCATCAGAAGCAAACAGTAATATTTTGTGAAGATCTCATAAAGGATGGAAAACATGTAAGGCACTTATTTTTTTTTTTTATTTTTGGAATAAATGCTTTGTGAGTACCTGTGGCTTTATTCTTTCATGAAGAATAATAAGTAATAATTGAGGTCTCTAAATGTTAAAAGAGAGGCGGGCATTTTTTACATTGCACATGCCTGCATATGTGTAGCATCACGAGGAAACCTAACAGCCAAAACATGTGTGCCACTAACCACCAACCTGAGAACAATGGATCATGCATTCCAGATGTCAGAGGAAAAGACCTAAGGGACAATATTGAACCAGCTCACTTTGAAACATTGATCAAGAGAGGAAGAGGAGTCACTGAAAGCCCATATATACATCACAAAACAAATGTTCTCCACACAGCAAGGGGACACAGAGTGTTTGAACAAGTACAACCAATAATATATGTTTTTTATTTATAATAGATCTCTCAGGCGCAGCCTATAAACTAATAGTAATTTTCATTGATATCATAGTTTCGAATGGACATAAAACTATGTGATAAAATATGATAAAATATAGTATAGCATATATACTGTAGAGCAGCCTTCCCCAGCCATGCTGGCTGGGGCTTATCGGAGTTGTAGTCCAAAACATCTGGATGGTACCAGTTTGGGGAAGCCTGCTGCAGAGCAAAGTATAGCAGCTTCATAAGGATGCTATCCAGCATCACAGATGTTATATTGATTACAAGATGAATTCTAGCTATTTAAAGGTAAACAGATTATCCAGACCCTCCTAGTGTCCTTATTTTCCAGGGCCAGTCCCAGATTTACTGAAGCCATCTCAGTTTCTGATTGGATTCTACTTTTCCTTAGGACACCCCTGTTTTCATCAGAGGAATGTTGGAGGGTATGGAGTTATCTGGCCCCCTAGCCAAGGGGACATCTGAAGGCAACCCTGTATAGGGAAGTTTTTTTTAATGTTTAATGTTTTATTATGTTTTTATATATGTTGGAAGCCACCCAGAGTGGTTGGGGTTATAATAATAATCTGTGCTTTTTTCTGGGGTGACGCAGGGGTAAACATACCCCTAAACATTTTGTGAATCTTTCTACTTTTGTCCATTTACTAACTATAAAATGGTGATTTTCTTGAGTCAAAATGAGAGTACCCCTAAACATTTTTAAAGAAAAAAGCACTAATAATAATAATAATAATAATAATAATAATAATAACAGTGTTATTCAAGCTAACAAATCCCACACATCCTCTCTGATAGTTTCACTGAAGTCTTAATAATAATAATAATAATAATAATAATAATAATAATAATAGTAATTGAATAGAAAGTCCCTATTTTCATTGGAGAAATATTGGAGGGTATGGATTATCTGGTTAGAATATCTTGCTATAGAGAATTGCTTTCCTTCAGAGGGATTTCTGTTTCCCCCTGTCCATCCATATGCCATAAGTTCTGCCTGAGTCAGACCTCTGCTTTCTCGTTCCCCCTTCAGTCATGCTATAACATAAGAGGGAATTTTATGGTGATAGGGAAGGATAACAAGGCAGGCCTGAAGCAGGTTGCTAGACTCCAAAAGCTACAAGGAAAGGCTGGAGGCACAGGAGACTGAAGAAAAATCTAATCCTCTTCAGATGAGAATCTTTAACCTCGTTGACCCAAGAGCCATGAATCACCCATTAACAGCCTGTCCCCTCTGCATGCTTTGCTTTATTATCGATTTAGCAGTGCAGAGAAAATATTCTTTCTACGTTTCCTTCAGAGGCATTGCATCTGCCCAGGCAGCAGCAGAGGTATAGCCCTAGACCGAAGCAGTGCGAGCTCCTCCCTGTGGTGAAAAGGGGGAATGTCAAGTTGCGAAGGTTGCTTGGATGACGTGTGGGATGCTGCGCAGAAATGTTGTTGCGCCTCCCGCAAATCAGCACTTCTATGAAAGTAAAAAATATTTTTCTACATATGCAAGCTGTCCTCAAGCCGTCTCCCATAACTGGAAATTACAGGAGTTCTAGTTCAACAGGATATAAGTAGAGATTGAAGTAAAGTTAGGTTATCCCAGAAAGGATTACCAGTGTTTTCTATCCCAATTGAGTTTATTGATATATACTGTACTTTACTGGGTCTTTCAGTATCATAGAAATTGGCGACTTGATTCCTTAGTTAGCCCTTCTTGCAGAAAGTAAGATATTCATTACATTGTTTTAAGCAAACAGCCACTGCTTTTCTTGTAATGTGTCAGTGTTGAGGATGCTGCAGATTGCCATGATTTTGCATGATGTAGCGGCGCATCAATAAAGACAGGCCAGGTATAGGAACCACTAGCAAAGCAAAATGCAGTGGTGGAATCTAAAGCAAGTGGGATTTGCAACTAAACATTGCAGTATGAAGTCTTCTCTTCAGGATTCCAGCCAACCGATCATGCTCTTTTTCAAGAATACTCCATTCTCCCTACTCTACTCAGTTTCCACCCCCAACAGTCAGTCAGTATTTGGGACCCACTGAGCATGCTCAGTCCTCAGTGGGATATTGATTTACTACCCTTTTAAAAAAAAATGTATTTTGTACTTTTGCAAACTTTGAGGTTTCTCCAATCCGGCTGCTACTTCCCTCTGGTGGCTGGATGGCTGTTTTGACTGTATTGGCTGTATACCTTTTGTCACTTGGAGAATGGAATATTAATATATATGGTGAATTTTCCCAAAGGTATTGCTACTTCAACAAAGTTTATTTGCTGTGGTTCATGACTTATTTGGAAGAGTCTTACCCCTGAGAGCAAATTAAGTTCTGTTGTCTCAACCACTAAATTAGATCCCATCTTTGTTTTGGAGTAATCTGGTAGAACTCAAAGAATATTTGAGAGTATATATATGAGCTACATTTTAGAAATAACAGTAATTGGGGAGGAGGGTATTTATGTTTTGTTGAAATGACTTTTAAGGACTTGTGATAGTCTTAAATTGTAGAATTATAAAGCTCTGAGAGGTCTCTGGTCCAGTCCTCACACTGTCCTCTTCCTCTATATGTATACCTGCCACAAACCCTGTTCCCATATTTATTTTGTTTAGCTTACATAATTTATCTCTCCTGTAGACTAGGTGGTGCCTCTCAACAAGAGTGCAATAGATAAAATGGTGACTGCAAATTAGGAGTGGGCCAGGGAGAAATAATAATTTTGTTACACATTGTTTAGAATTACATTCATTTTCTTACTAATTCAACATTGTTCAGTTGCTTTCTTAACTCTGATTTGCATGACATTAATTTCAGTGGGATGCCCTGTCAGCCTTCCGCTGTTGGCAATTTTGGTAGTTTCCATCCAAAGTGCACGACATTTTCAGGCACCCTATCACTATTTCAAGGCGTCAGATCTGCCAAATATCAAACAGGTTGGGGGAATTAAAAAATTAGAAGCAACCTGTGAACTTCCCATTGCTTTCAGTGAGAAACTCAGCTGCTTTTCTCGTGCTAGTAACCTCTGCACTTGTGATCTTATTGGAATAAATTTCAGTCATTCTGAACTATCACAGAGGATTCCTATTATATAGTAAGAAATGACAAAGGGTTCCTATTTTACAGCAATGTAAAAGGCACAAAGACTAACTGCTATCTAAACTAAACAGAACTACCAAGAGTAAGCAGGCCGGCAGGTGAGTGCCTGTCTTAAGCAGCCTCAGTGTGGCAGGCAGAGGAGCTGAGCAGGGGGCAGGCTTACAGTGCAATTCTGCACATGTCTACTGAGAAATAAAGCCCATTGCATTAATTGAATGCCCATGTAAGTGTGTATAACACTGCACCCTTAGGTAACAGCAGCAGGAGCAGCAGCAAAACTGACTTGCTTTTTTTTTTTTTAATGATATTTATTACTTTTAAAGCTTACAAAAAGAAAAAGAAAAAGAAAAAAAACAAATACAAGGAGGGAGGTGAGAGGAGGTCAACGAAACAAGGGAATGAAAGATAGATTATGGTAAAGGTATGATGTGTGTTAAATTGTTTTTGTTTTGTTCTGTATAGTTTATGGTGTTTCAAAAATGACTTGCTTTTGTACAATAAGCAGAAACAGGACATTAAACCCTCATCAATCAATAGCTGCATTCTTTTGTTGAGTTGCATCTAGTCCCTCTTTAAATATGGGGGGTGGGAATAAAACTTAGAAGAGACATGAAAGCACACTACATTTACAAGACATTAGATAAGTCCAAATAGGTGCATTAACTAATTGAGATACTGTGCTTCCATTTAAAGAAGACAGCAGGGACAAGAGTCAGGGGCTGCAAACTGTATGCTAATGAATGCAATTTTGAAATAAGAAGAGAGTTAGTATTTATTAGAGCAAAAATATTTCCAGAACCTCACCAAGAATATTGTGCTATTTCTTTATGTTGCGACTCTTCGGCATTGGAAAGGTGTCTACTAGGATCAGGGTTACTGCCGGCGCAGAAATGGACCCAGTTACATTTCCTTTGAAAGATGGGAACCTGGGTTTCGGGAATAAATTTCCCCTCAGGCCAGAAATCTGAGTGAAAGAGGTTGTCCTTTTCTGAGGAATGTGCTCTTGGTCAGTGTCTAAGGCTGCAATCCTAATGCCACTTACCTGGAAGTAAGCCCCTCTGAATTCAGTATTACTGGTACTTATGTTTGCATAGGCATAGTTAGGATTGTGCTATAGGTCTTTTCAAGATGTTTGTTCCCTCAGAATCTTTCTGCAGTCTTTCTCCTCTTTGCTTGTGACAGACAATAACCTGAAATTCATGTGTATCTGAAGAAGTGTGCATGCACACGAAAGCTCATACCTAGAACTAACTTAGTTGGTCTTTAAGGTGCTACTGGAAGGAATTTTTTTATTTTGTTTTGACTATGGCAGACCAACACGGCTACCTATCTGTAACTGAAATTCATGGACTGAGGTTGCTGGGGGACAGATAATCCTGCTATGGGAGAATATTTATGGATGAGAAAGGCTTATGTTCTTGTGTTCTTTCTCTTTCTTTCTGTTGCTCTGATTCTGCGAAGTACAGTGGTACCTTGGGTTACAAACACCTCGGATTACAAACATTTTGGGTTACAGACTCCGCTAACCTGGAAGTAGTACCTCGGGTTAAGAACTTTACCTCAGAATGAGAACAGAAATCGTGTGGCGGCAGCGTGGCGGCAGCGGGAGGCCACTTTAGCTAAAGTGGTACCTCAGGTTAAGAACAGTTTCAGGTTAAGAACGGACCTCCAGAATGAATTAAGTTCTTAACCCGAGGTACCACTGTACTATGATCCGGAGATGGATTGCCTTTGCCTTTGAACAGAGGCAGTTTCAGGGAAGCGCAACCAGTTAGGCCACACTGGGCACTGCACTGCAGGGGGTGCCACAACAACTCTGTAGAATGGAGCGGGACACGGGTGGCGCTGTGGTCTAAACCACCAAGCCTCTTGGGCTTGCTCATCCTAAGGTCAGCAGTTTAAATCCACATGACAGGGTGAGCACCTGTTGCTTTTGTCCCAGCTCCTGCCAACCTAGCAATTCGAAAGCACACCAGTGCAAGTAGAGAAATAAGTACTGCTTCAGTGGAAAGGTAAATGGTGTTTCCATGCACTCTGGCTTCCATCACAGTGTTCCGTTGTGCCAGAAGCGGTTTAGTCATGCTGGCCACATGACCAGGAAAGCTGTTTGCAGGCAAACGCTGGCTCCCTCAGCCTGAAGCAAGATGAGCGCCACACCCCATAGTTGCCTTTGACTAGACTTAACTGTCCAGGGGTCCTTTACCTTACCTAGAAAGGAGCATGAGAGGCAGTGGGGCACTGAATTTTAGTGTCACACAGGGTGCCGGTGAAATTTGACAGTGTCTGCCACTGCTTTGAAGCCCACAAGCCATACAGAGCAGCTAGGGTTGTTTTTTTCTGAGTCACAAGAATGGCTGAAGGGCTGAGGCAATAGAGTGTGGTCAAAAGAGCGGACCTGGGTGCTGTTGGGTCCATTGGCTTTGAGCAGCCTTCCTTGACCCCAGTGTCCTGCAGAAGTTTTGGACTACAGCTCCCATCAGCCCCAGCCAGAGTGGCAAAGGGTCAGAGACTGTGAGAGTTGCAGTCCTAAACTTCTGGAGGGCACCAGCCTGGGGGAAGGCTGCCTTAAGGAATGAAAGATGGCTGCAATATCTCAGCCTGAACTCCACTTTAGCTGGAGGATGCTCATATCACAGCATTTGCCTCAGGGCAATCCTGGGCTGTCAGTGCCAACAACGCAAAGGCAATCAGTCTGAGGTACACAGGTGCTCGGCTGCATTTAAATAATGAAACACATCTTAATGGACTACACCCTTCATTGAAGCAGGGGTCAGTGCTGCACCGTGTCTTATTCGTAGAAGGGGGTGGGGAGATAAAAGAAAGGACCCAACATTTAGGCAGCAAAAACAGCTTCCCCAGCACAATAAAGACGTGTTTCATTACACAAAGTGACTGACGATTTGTGTGCGTCTTCCAGGTCTGGGTTTTGACACTTGCTTTTCTGACCAGAACCACATTGGTGCAGCTGGCTTTGTTAAAAAGAAAGAAAGAAAAACCAGGCAGCCAGCAACTGGAAATTGAATAACACACATGCTTTGAGGTCCTTTGGGCAAGCTCCATGCACATAGCACTTAGGAGTCCTCCTAGATCTCTCCTCCTGGGGCAACAATACTTAGCATGGAAGGTATCTGTTAAATGTTGGACTGAATGGATGCTTCCTGTGTGATTGCCAATGTTCTGCACATGACCAGGAAAAGTAGGAAAATGTCCCTCTCTCGGGACAGCATTGTATATCAGCAGCTGACATTTTGTTTAGTACAGTGCATTCTTATAGTAAAATCACTATTACCCTCTTTTGGCTGCCTTGTGTTGATCCTTCACACGATTATATGCAGATTGGTTAAGAATGATATCTTCTGACTATCCAAGGAAAATGTCAGTGAGCAGACATGATCAAACCACCCAGATCTTTGCTGGATCTGAGGAAAGCAGCAAACAGTTGCACTGTTAATTGCATATAGTTGCTTCAATACAGCAATTATACTCCAAGAGGAAGGATTTTCATCTTTGTGAGACAGGCACTGGTAATATAATGCCAAGAGGGTTATGTTAGAGATAGCAAGGGTAGGTGGAGGTAGATAGAGAAATGCTCACAATTAAAAAAATATACTGAAATATCTTAAGTAGGCAAAGAACAACAACTATGAAAGAAAACACTAACACCAAAACTTTAAAAGGATGTAATAGTTGACATGGAAATGGATGTCCTACACAGAATTAGTTCAAAACCTACTTATGTTCAATAGGATATAATCCAGGATACTACTTGGCTTTCACATCTGTAGAGTCTTAGAAATGAATTTTGCTCCTATGACCATAAGAAATACTTACATGGGTGGCTCAAAATATTAAATGTATGTATCATTTTTTAAAAACTTTAAAAAACTTTATGATTAGCATAAAGAAAGTGTATAAGAAATCTTCTGAAATATCTAGCTAATGCTGTGGAAACTTTAGAGAAACTTTATTTTAGATTAGTGGAAGTGAAAGGATTTTGGAATTTCGGAAACAGGAATTTCTCAAATATATCATATCATTTTCCTCATGTCCTTCTACATGTCGCCTGGGCTTACTGATGGATATTGTGACATGGGCATTGCTGGGAATATGTTACCACCAATTCAAGAATATCACAACATCAATTTAGTTTTTCCATTAACATGGAACTGTGTATTGGAAATGGTGACACAAAAAACAAAAACAAAGGAAATTGTAGTGCTGATGGTTGGGGTGTTGTTGTTGTTGTTGTTGTTGGTGTGTGTGTGTGTGTGTGTGTGTGTGTGTGTGTGTAACTAGGAATGATCCTGTCCAGTAGATATAAATAAGGGGTAACTGCTTACTAAGACTTTAAATAGAATGCATATCACTCTGCCCCAAACTGCTTCCCAGGTGTTTCAGACTACAATTCCTATCAACCCCAGCCAGCCTGGCCAATTGTCAGAAATGAAATGGAAGTAGTAGTGCAAAACATCTGGAAAGCACTAGGTTGTGGGAAACTCATGCATGCAAATAAATTAACCAGTCACGGGAGCTTGGGGAGAGGTTTCCATACACCTTTTTTATTTTAAAAAAGAACATGTTAGCACTTGCTTAAATACTATTATTATATGTATGGTGCCAACATTTATGCTTTCTATCTGTTAATCAGCAATACAAGTCAATGTCTTTAAATCCCTTATTTGTTAATATTCTGAACAGAAAATTCTTGGCAGAGTACAGTGGTACCTCAGGTTAAGAACTTAATTTGTTCTGGAGGTCCGTTCTTAACCTGAAACTCTTCTTAACCTGAAGCACCGCTTTAGCTAATGGGGCCTCCCGCTGCCGCTGCGTCGCCGCCGCCGCCCAGTTTCTGTTCTTATCCTGAAGCAAAGTTCTTAACCCAAGGTACTATTTCTGGGTTAGCGGAGTCTGTAACCTGAAGTGTCTGTAACCCAAGGTACCACTGTATGAACATAAGAAGAGTCATGCTGAATCAGACCAAAGACCCGTCCAGTTCAGCCACTATGGCAAGCCCTCAAACAGGATCTGAGAGCAACAGCACTCACCCAACTTGTAATTCGTAGCAACTGGTGTAGAAGCACATACTGCGTCTGACATGGTTCCCTCCACTCATAAGAAGTGGATTGTGAATGTTCACCAACAAGCTGCCTGGAATCATTTGGAAAGTGGTCTTCTTTTTGTTTCCTGGTCAGATTTACTTGGACGTGTTTTTATACAATACACAAGCCAGCTATCAGTCACCTCTGGCACTTTTGGATTGGAGGCACTTTATTCCTTCTCCATTATTTAGTAAATGGCCAGTGAAAATGTGACATGCCAGCCATTTGACATCATTAAATTGCAGTTGCTCTGCAGATCATGTAGCGATAAGCTGGGCAAGGGAAGGCAGAAGAGGGAGATTTGTGATGCAGAGCCCAGGTCAGCCGTGGTTTATTAAGTCCCATTAACCATATGGTCATGATTATAATAAAAGCTTGAGTTATAGCTAGTGACAAGTATAACTCCCCAAACCACGATATATATGTGATAGATGTAGATGGGTGTCAATTCAATAGTACTGATGCAGGCTTATACTATAGCAATCATGTTCATACCAGTCCCAAAGACAAGGAAGAAAGTTACATGAGATTCCCACTATAGAAAACCCTATGAAAAGCACAACTTCTTCTTTTTACTTTTAAAAGTTCTCTCCCTGTCTGCCTTCTCTCAGCTGAGCTTTCATTTCTGTAACAAAGATCTGGTCACCACTAGATCTGGTCACCACTAGATCTTTGTTACAGATAAGATTGTGTGGTGGCAGTATATTACATGGTGTTTCATCTTTATGAGCTTTTACTGCAGTGTGTTAATTTGTGGTGCTCAACGCAACACACATGTGCGGAGATCTCCATCTTACATGGAACACACTACAGTGTGAGACTACCCAGTGTAGAAGGGATGGAAAGCAATCATGAACCACCACTTATTTCACAGAGGGATTGATGGCATCATCTCCTGAGGTGCTATTTGCCAATCCTTTGCATGGCGCCAAATAAGTGAAACAGAGAAAGAGGTTGCCAACAGGGCTAAGGGCTATAGTGGCAATGTCCTTTTGAAAAATTTCTTTCTTATCACCAACCAAAACATCACAAAGTAGAGAGCAAGCTTTTGGGCCCACCAGGATGTTAAAAATTATTCATGGGGTGGCAATTTGCTGCCCCTCACACCCACCACCTGAGGCAATTGTCTCATTCCACATCATGAATTGTGCAACAATTAATGTATTTTAGAATATCTGTGTGTCAGGGGCTCAGGAGCTGAGGCACAGGGAAGATGGGAGATGGAGAGCGAGGGGGAGGAATCCGAAGGGAGCGTAGGAGGGGACAGTGGTCCGAGGGATTCCATGAGCCTCTCCAGCGAATCGGAAGATTCACAGAAGGGAGCGCCAGTGGCCAGGGGCAGGGGGGTCCCAAGGGGAACGCCCCAGGAGCAAGGGGGCAGCAGGGACTCCCAGAGCAGTAGTTGGAAATCAGGACCAGCTTCCCCACCAGAGCAGAGTGGGGGGGAAGAGTCCCAGGCATCGGGGCCAGTGCTTTCCCCACCAGGGAGAGGAGACGAGGCAGAGCCTACCACGCCTCCCTCGGAGAGTCGGACAACAGAAGGGAGGTCAGATCCGGCCAGTGTCACGGAAGAGGGAAGCAGTGATAGAAGTAGTGTAACGGTTAGGAGAAAGGTCACTGGGTTGGCGCGAGAAGCAAGTTCAAATGTACAGGAGCGCGGGACAGCAGAGAGTGAGGATTGGGAACCGGGTCCTAAAGCCCGCCGGAGGCAGGGGGAGGAGCTAAGCGACTCAGCGTCGGAAGAGTCCAGAAAGGGCAATGCCCCAGAGGGCAGGAGGACCCAGAGGAGAAGAGAGCAGCGCAGGAGGTGGAGCAGGGCTAGGATCTTAAACTGGTGTGGAAGGGGCGGAGACTCAGACGGGACTTCGCCGATCTAGAGTCTAGACGTAGGGCTGCACGCTCTGGCTTTGAAATGGAAATTAAACCTCAATAAAGACTTTTGTACATAACATCAGCCTGGCGTTGGTCCTCTGTGAGCTGGGACCTAGAGGCAGCTCTGACACTGTGGAATTTATTTAAGTCACTTAAACTTTGCCTTTCTGTTTTGCAAAACAAAACAAAAAAAACCTTCAAAGTGGATAAGAAAAATTAATAAATATGTAGAATCCAACACAATCAAACTTAAATGTGCATACACAAACAGCAGCATCAAGGGTAAACCATGTGTTTCTGTATTCTCCATATCCCTGTGTAACATCGGAAAAGTGTCCTTGGGCATCTTATCTAACAAATAATACTCTCCCAGTAGGCTTCTGAGCACAATTCAAAGTGTTGGTGCTGACCTGTAAAGCCCTAAACAGCCTCTTTCCTGTATACCTGAAGGAACGTCTCCACCCCCATCGTCCAGCCTGGACACTGAGGTCCAGCGCTGAGAGCCTTCTGGTGGTTCCCTCGCTACAAGAAGTGAGGTTACAGGGAACCAGGCAGAGGGCCTTCTCGGTATTGGTGCCCGGCCTGTGGAACGCGCTCCCAGCAGATGTCAAAGCAATAAGCGACTATTTTACATTTAAAAGACAACTGAAGGTGGCCCTGTTTAGGGAAGTTTTTAATGTTTGATGCTGTATTGTTTTTAATATTCAGTTGGAAGCCACCCAGAGTGGCTGGGAAAACCCAGGCAGATGGGCTGGGTATAAATAAATTATTATTATTATTATTATTATTATTATTATTATTATTAAAGATTACTGAGCTCAGGTAAGAGAAACACTTGAATTACTTCATACATGCTGTATAAAGGTTGGGTATTTTTATTATCATACCATATGGTTCCTGCCCTCCTAAGGGGCACTATTGAAGCTCTTTCCCTTTATCTGATGATAAACACTGATGTTTCTTCCTTTCCTTCAACAGGATTTCTGTTTTATTTAACTTCAACAAAGCATTAAGTCCCAGGTGTGAGTCCTACCCACCTGTATCCTCTCACAACATCTGTCTGAATCAGTTCCTCCTCTTACTGTGTTATTTATCCCCATACAATGGAGCTTGGTGGTATAGCAGCTGCCTTGCATGCAAAAGGTACCAGGTTCAATTCATAGCATTTGCAGGTTGGGCTGGAAGAGCCACTGCCAGGTAGTGTGGACCAGGGATTTACAATACATCCTTAGACCCAGGGAGATCAAATGTGGACCTCTCGGCCTATCTGGCCCTCTCCTGGGCCACATGCCCTGGCCCACACACCCTGGATGGAGGACAGAGAAGGGCTTCACTGGATAAATGTAAACTATATTTGTTGGTCTACTGCTTTTGCCCATGGCCCCACTCACTACTGGCTTGTGGTCTTCAGAAGGTTGCTTAGATTTGGCACTGGGCCGAAGAAAGCTTCACCATCCTTGGTGTAGACAGTATGGACACAGCTAGCACTTTGGAGACTCATGATCACTTTGTTGATGTTGCCAACCTACTTCTTCCAGGTTTACTCAGAAAAAGACAAGAGCTGCATAGGCTACCCACCACTGCATATAGCACCCCAAAATATTAAAGAATGGCCGCTTGCTGCTGCTGCTGCTACTTCTTCTTCTTCTTCTTCTTCTTCTTCTTCTTCTTCTTCTTCTTCTTCTTCTTCTTCTTCTTCTTCTTCCTCCTCTTCCTCTTCCTCTTCCTCTTCCTCTTCCTCTTCCTCTTCCTCTTCCTCTTCTGCTTCTTCAAATGTTGACATATATAGTGCCTCTAAGCAGTGCCTTCTCCAATATTACTTTGTTTTAAAGAAGTTAATATCAAAGTGCCCATGAACATGCACAAAATGTTTCTTCTCTTTGCTAAAGGTATCAGTGTCTGGTTTTTTGAAAACTGGACCTGAGGACACTGTGCCATAGAGCACATGCAGAATGCCTCTGAGGATGGGAAGCAGCCTTTTGCAATAAATAAGATTAGCCAGAGGTATGATCACATAATACTCCCATTTGCCCTCTCCAAACACAGGCACGGTACTTGCTCACGTTTGGACACATTTGCCACCCAGGTCCTCAGAATCCTGACCCTTCTTTTGCCATTGCGATATTCTCACCCTTCTGCAGCAATAAGAGGCTCAAACTTTGGAGGGCCTCTCGAAGCTTCGGAAGCCTTTCTTGGGCTTCTCTTCCACCATCTTCTATCTGGAAGCTATAACGCTGGGATCTTGGGGGTATAAATAAGAGTAATTTGGTAAAGACAGCATTGGGAAATGCCGGGCAAGCCCCCCTCCCCCCCATATGACCTAAAAGGCAAGCACTGAAGATAAATAAGAACAGTTCGTGTAACCCATGTGCTCATCTTAACAATAAACAGAATGGCTGCGGAGCAGGGACTTTAAAAGGTTTCTCCTCCGCAAAGATGAATGGTTTGCTGGAGCTGCCTTGGATTCCGTTCTAGGGGGTTAAGTATGAGTAATTGGGTGTTAGAAGTGCTTGCTCAGAATGAGGGCTTGTGTGCACCAGCTCCAGGGGGAAGAGAGCATGTAATGATGGCTTTTGAGTAATTTATTGTTTCGTTTGCTTATTAGCTTGGCATCACCATAAGTCTTCGGTCGCTGCATGTGATGCCTTTGAACTGGAGCCCCGGGTGTGGTACACACTGTGACACAGAGTTTTGATGTGTGCCCCGCAGCTCCCGTAGGATTTCCGCTCTTTGCTCTGTGCAGCTGAGCTGTCCAGAGAGGGATAAATCATCCTCCATTCCTCGGAGCAAGGCTGGGTTTTATGGGTATTATCTATCATTGTAGGTTCTTCATCTGGACATGCATAAGCTTACCATCTCTCAACATTCAGAGCAGGATTTCACTAGGTTGATAGGATTGAAACATGGAGAGCAGTGGCCCTGTGGGCCTCCCTTGCGTTTGCGCCTGGGCCAGAGAATGTGGAATTGGAGGCCGATTGTATGCAATGAATAAACAAAGCCTGGCCTGGGCTACTCTTACAAAGATAAGGCAGATCATTCAAGAAGACAAATACCTAGACTACAGCTCTTGCCAGTGTGATAGCAAACTTCACTTTGGTTGTTTGAGCAGGGGGACAAGTTCTTGCTAGAATATCAGTTTCTGCCAAGGGCCAGTGTGATCCAATGAAGTATGATTATGATTATTTATAAACTTATATACTGCCCTTCATCCGAAGATTACTGGGTGGCTTATAATATAAAAATGTGATGGCTTTGAACATGAGAGATTAGAGCTCCACTGTTGTTTGCATCTATCTTTCCGAGAGATGGTGGAATGCACCTCTAGGGGGGTGAAGTCAACTGATAAAGAATCACAGCACCTGCTGTAGCTGCAGAGACCGGTAACTCATAACTGCTGCTTCCTGTGTTGTTTTTGCTGTTAGCAGCACTGAAGTGACCTTCCCAGGGCACAAGTGTGTATGGAGATCCTGGACTATCTAGGCAACGAGAGGGTTCTTGGCCTTGCTAATGGAAAGCAGAGCAATAAATTTGGCACCAGTTTGGCTGCAGGAATTGCTCAAGGGAGGCAAACAGGGTGCAGTCCAACCATCTTAAGGACTCCACTACATATTTGTGCAGGATTAACTCCTTAGTTTTTTCTTCTCCCACAGAAAAGGCAACAGGGATTTTTCCTTGGGGTTTACTCCTGAAGCCTTTCTCACAAAAGAGTATAGCCACAAGGCAGCAGAGGTTTAGGATCAGAGTTTACCTTCTTCTACATGGGATACCCCTGCAAGTCAATGAGCCCCATCTGCCCCTCATTTCCCTCAACAGCACATGCAGTAGCCACCTTCTTGACTGTTGATCCTGCCATTGGTATTGTCTGCTCAATCTGACCGAGCCTGCCTTCGCATGCAGGTGAAGTCCCTTACTCACTGAGGGTTTGAGACCCATGGACTACCCTCACCTGGGTAAGCCAGACAGTTGGAGCCGTTTCCAAGGGTGTGGCTGCTGTCGCATGTTGACAGCTTCTAGGAGCCACAGGTGAGAACTGAGTACAGGATGGAGACCAAGTGTGGACAAACTACCCCCGAAGGAGCATGACTGTCCACCACCAGAGGTGCTACCCCTCCCCTAATACCCCATATTCCCTATCAATAGTTACATGGCCTTGGGCAGTTTTCAAAGTTACCATTCCTTTTATAAAATGGGCCTAGTTTAATAATTTTCAAATTGTGTTCTGAAATCCTGGCTTTCTTCCATTAGAATATCAATAGTGTTATATAACCTGCCCTGAATAGCTAGCTTAGCAACTACAGCCAATTATCTTCTGTAGTTAAGATCTGCAGGGGAGTGCTAGATGTGTTATCAACACAGCACCATGTGTTCATGTAAGGTCATGGTGAGACCAAAGAAGCTTGGATAAAGCCTCTCCTCCTTACGGAGGGGAGGAGTTGTGAGCAGGAGCCATTTCTGGCGTTGGCAGGGGGCGTTCCAGCTCCTGCCCAGCTGGCCTGGCTGCTGCGCCACGCCCCCAGGTAGCCAACCAATCAGGTGGAGGCTTGGGGGCAGGGTTTAGCTGCTCAAATGCAGCCGTGGCAGCACTTCCCTTTCATTCCGCTGCTGGTTTTCGTCGGATCACCCACCCACCCTCCCTTTAGTTCATCGCTTGGTTCTTTTTTTTTTTTTTTAATATTTTTATTAATTTTACAGAATAGAAAAAAAACAAAAAAATAAAATACAAAAGTTTCATAAATCATGTTTCTTTTACAGAATCTTTTGGACTTCCCCACATCTTCCCGAATCTGCATTATTTATAATACCAATTTCAGCATTTTGTTATCTTATTTCATCACTTATTGTATCTTTCATTTTGTCATATTACCCTTTTCAATATATTTATAACCCAATGTTCATAATACAAAATCTTCAGTTATTTATTATCTTATTTCATTACTTATTGTATCTTTCAAATCATTATTGTATCTTTCAATTTCATGTTACCAAAATCAAAGTTATTGTAACCATAATCTTATATATTGTGATTAAAACGTAATGCAATAAAGATTTTTCTTAATTTCACCTCTCTTTTCTTGTGCCTTAATTTTAATTTCACCTAATTACCATTGCTGGGGCTAATATTTCCTAAAAAGTGCATTTTCTTAACATTCATATAGCTTATAATATTTTTGTAAATAGTCCTTAAATTTTTTCCAGTCCTCTTCCATTTTTTCTTCTCCCAAGTCTCGGATTCTGCCAGTCATTTCCGCCAGTTCCATATAGTCCATCAACTGCGTCTGCCATTCCTCCAGTGTGGGTAAATCTTGTGTCTTCCAACACTTTGCGATGAGAATTCTTGCTGCTGTTGTAGCATACATAAAAAAAGTTCTATCCTTCTTTAACACATTCTGGTCTACAATGCCCAGAAGGAAGGCCTCCGGTTTCTTAGGCAAGGTATATCTAAATACCTTTTTTAACTCATTATAGATCATTTCCCAAAAGGCCTTCACTTTCGGACATGTCCACCAGAGATGAAAGAACGTCCCTTCCGCCTCTTTACACTTCCAACATTTATTATCAGACAGGTGGTATATCTTAGCAAGCTTGACTGGGGTCATGTACCACCGGTATATCATTTTCATAATATTTTCTTTCAGGGCACTGCATGCCGTGAATTTCAATCCGGTGATCCATAACCTTTCCCAGTCCTCAAACATAATGTTATGTCCAATATCCTGTGCCCACTTTATCATGGCGGACTTGACTGTCTCATCCTGTGTATTCCATTTAAGCAGCAAGTTATACATTCTTGACAGTAATTTGTCTTTAGGTTCTAACAATTCTGTCTCTAATTTCGATTTTTCCACCTGGAACCCAACCTTTTTGTCTGTTTTGAAAATTTCCCGAATTTGGGCATAATGCAACCAGTCTCGCACCTTACTTTTTACATTTTCAAAACTCTGCAGCTTCCAATTGTCGCCATCTTTTTCTATTAATTCCCAATATTTTGGCCAGTAGGCCTCCATGTTAAGTCTCTTACGTGCCTTGGCCTCTGCCGGTGAAAGCCACCTTGGTGTTTTACTCTCCAATAAGTCTTTATATTTTGTCCAGACCATAAAGATTGCTCTTCTAACAATATGGTTTTTGAACATTTTATGAACTTTAACCTTGTCATACCACAGATACGCATGCCACCCAAAAGCGTTATCAAACCCTTCCAGATCTAGGACATCAGTGTTCTCTAACAAAAACCAATCTTTCAACCAGCAGAAGGCTGCAGATTCATAATATAACCTCAAGTCTGGCAGGGCAAATCCCCCCCTTTCTTTCGCATCTGTTAGTATTTTAAACTTAATTCGGGGCTTTTTGCCCTGCCAAACAAACTTAGAAATATCCCTCTGCCACTTTTCGAAACATACCACTTTGTCCACAATCTGCAGGGTCTGAAACAAAAATAACATTTTCGGCAAAACATTCATCTTTATAGCTGCTATTCGGCCTAACAAGGAAAGTTTTAGTCTTGTCCAAGTTTCCAAATCCCTTTTGATTTCTGACCAACATTTCTCATAGTTGTCCTTAAACAAATTCAAGTTTTTAGAAGTCAAGAACACCCCTAAATATTTTACCTTTTTAACCACATTTAATCCTGTCTCTTTCAAAAACTCATCTGTTTCTGTAGACGTTAGGTTCTTAGCTAAAACCTTAGTCTTTTGCTTGTTCAACTTAAATCCCGCCACCCGACCATAATCAGATATTAAATCCAAAACTCTTTTTGTGCTATAAACTGGCTCCTGTAATGTTAGTACCAAGTCATCTGCAAATGCTTTCAGTTTATATTGTTTCACTCCGACCTCAATGCCCCGAACTGACCGGTCCCTTCTAATCATATTCAAAAGCACCTCCAGGACCGAGATAAACAGTAATGGGGATAGAGGGCACCCTTGCCGTGTCCCTTTTTCAATATTGAATTCCTCCGTCACCACATTGTTTACTATCAATTTAGCTTTTTGGTCTGAATATATTGCTTCTATACCATTTTCAAACCCCCGTCCCACTCCCATCCCTTCCAAATTTTTCTTCATGAACATCCAAGAAATGTTGTCAAAGGCTTTCTCCGCATCAATAAAAATTAACACCGCTCTAGTGTTAATATTTGTTTGTAAGAGTTCCAAGATGTCAATAATGTTTCTCGTGTTGTCAAACAAATGCCTACCCGGGAGAAAGCCTGCTTGGTCCTTGTGAATCACTTCATTCAATACCTTTTTAAATCTATTTGCCAAAATGTCTGCAAAAATTTTGTAATCCACGTTCAGGAGTGAGATGGGACGGTAGTTCTTAAGTTGAGTCTTTTCAGTTTCTGTTTTAGGAATCAATGTGATGAAAGCTTCTTTCCACGTTTCTGGTGCCTTCTTACCCTCCATAATCTGGTTACATACCTCCATCAAGGGTTGTATCAAATAGTCCTTCAAAACCTTATAATATTTGGAGGTAAGTCCATCAGGGCCTGGAGATTTGCCTAATTGGAGGTTCTGTATGGCACTCTCGATTTCCTGCTGTGTAACTTTAACATTCAGGGTTGTTCTCATTTCCTGAGGAATTTTTTGTAATCCGTTAGTTTTGATAAATTGATCTATCTCAGATTCTTTCTGCGGCCCTTGTGCATAGAGATCTTTGAAATATCTCTGGAAACATTTCCTAATTTCTTCAGGCTTCTGAACCATTCTTCCTTCAATCTCTAGATTTGTAACTGTATTTAATTTTTGTCTTTTTTTCAACTGCCATGCTAGCAGTTTCCCACATTTATTTGCTGAATCGAAAGATCTTTGTCTCATTTGTTTAATTTTCCACTCCACTTCTTGGTTTATCAGTTTCATATATTGGGCCTGGAAAAATTTCACTTCTCTCAGCACTTCCTTAGACTTGGGCCTGGATCTTAATTTCCTTTCACCCTCACTTATTCTCTCCAATATCTTCTGCTTCTTTTCATTCCAGAGTCTTTTCTTTACAGTGTTTTGTTGTATTAGAAATCCTCTCATCACCGCTTTACTTGCGTCCCAGATTGTTCTTTTTTCCACCGTAGTGTTCAGATTTATCTCAAAGTAATCTTTCAAAGTTTTTTGGGCCTTCTTCACAATCTCCTGATCTCTGAATAAAGTGTCATTCATTTTCCATCTGAAGGATCCGGTTATATTTAGTCTCAATTCCATTTTCAAAGCATTATGGTCGGAGCAAGTTTTTGGGCAGATTTCCACTTTTCTAGTTTTAGGTGCCAGTCCTTTAGTTATCCATATTTGGTCGATTCGTGTCCATGACAAATGAGCTTCAGAAAAGAAAGTTCCTTCTTTTCCTAGGGGGTTCTTGACTCTCCATATATCAATCAAATCCATATTGTCTGTCATTTCAAAAAAAGTTTTAGGTAGTCTGCCTTCTTTTGTTATATTTACACTCTGCGACTTATCCATATTTACAGAGACAACCCCATTCATATCTCCCAACATAATAATGTTGTTATAATCCAGATAGTCCAATAAAGTCTCATGCAGCTTCTTAAAAAATTCCGATTTTCCATCATTTGGCGCATAAATTCCTAAAATCAAAAATTTTTCACCATGTGTGTAAATTTCAATAGCCAAAATTCTGCCTTGTTCATCTTTAAATAGAAATTTCGGTGACAGGCTCTCCTTTGCGTAGATCACTACTCCTCTTTTCTTAACTCTGTCCGAAGAAATAAATTCTTGGCCTAGCCTTTTATTGATTAGCACTTTCCGATGAAGCCTTGTCACATGTGTTTCTTGCAGGCAAATAATGTCCAATTGCTCTTTCTTCAATATATGGAATACTTTCCTTCTTTTTTCTGGGGAGTTTCCGCCATTTATATTCCAACTAAGAAGTTGCAGAGACATCCTGAGTCAATTTATAGGCCTTACAATGGGGTGTCTAGATCTCCCGTTCCCGGCGGTGGCAATGATGGTCCAGCTCCAGGCTGTTTAGTTCCTGGTGGTAGAGGTGGCCAAGACACAACTGCTCCTTTCTGGAGGTCTTCCCCGTTGTCGTGAAGAAACTTCTGCTGGTCCTCTAGTGTTCTGATTCTAGTTTTCCTTCCTTTATAGCTAAATGATAGTCCTTGCGGGAACTCCCACCTATAAGGGATTGTGTTGTTTCTCAACAACTTTGCCAGTTCTAAGTATGAGGCTCTAAGATCCAATAACAATTTAGGTATATCTCTGTAAATTTCAGCCTTTTTACCTTCTATCTCTAGAGATTTTTTGAAATGTAGGCCTAGTATCTTGTCTCTTTCCTCTCTTGATTTCAGAATAACCAAACAATCTCTGGACTTGTCTTTCTTCACCGATCTGCCCAGTCTAAATGCAGTCACAATTTTAAAGTCTTTATCCTCTTCTATTCCCCAAAATTTGGAGAATAAAAGTGTCAAAAATCCCTCCAAATTACCTTCCTCCAATTCTGGGACAGCCCTCAACCTGAGGTTATTCTCCTTGTTTCTCAATTCCACCATCGACAGGTAGGCCTGTTGTTCCCCTACCTGTCTTTGCAGAGGCTTGATTTCGCCTTTAATCTCATCAACTTTTTTACTTGCTTGCTCCGCTTTTTGATAGGCTTCCACAGCTAATTTATGATTTTCAGCTGTAGCTCCTTGTAAATTCTCAATTGCCTGTGTGTTCTGAGAGACCTTTTCAGAAAGTACGCCAATAGTAGTTGTTGCTTGGTCTATTTTTAGTGATTGACTGTCCACTTTTTGATTTAAAATTGCTAGTTGTTCTAGAATTTGTTTCAAAACTGTGTCGGATCCTCCTGTTGCCATGTCCTCTTCAGCAGGCTGTTCGGCCTCCACCTCCTGTGCTATCAGGACGGTTGGAACAGATGATCTGCGGTGATGAGCTAAAGTTGTTTGGACAAGTTGCACAGGCTTCCTTTCTTTTTCTTTTTCTTTTTCTCTTTCTTTAGCTTTGGCTGCTCTTGTTTTCCCTGTGCCACTCATTCCACACCTGCCTCTTGTTCAAGGTCAAGTTATCCTTTATTCCATGAGAAAGCAAGTCCAGAGTACACACAATTAAACCACAGAAATTCCAAACAAAAAATGTTTCCCAGGCCTCTATGGCTCCACAGTCCTCTAGGGGGAGTATCTTAAAATTTCAAGGAAGGAAAAGGTTTTTCCGCCATTTAAAGTTTCTGTAATCTCTTTTTTAGTTTGTAATTCCAAGACAAAAAGGAAGATTCGCAGAGTCCTTTACTTTTTAAGCTAAAGCCACTAGGAGCCAGACTGGTAATTGCAACAGTATTTCAAACGTTTAAAGTTTCAATATATGTAGCAGCTTAAAATCTTGTTACTATAGTCCGCAGTTTGACAGCTCAGTTACATACTGACAGCCCGACGACTTGCGTTCTTAAAACCAAGTCCCAGATATAAATCCCATAGGCAAAAATAAAGTCTCTCTGGGTCTTTTAAATAAGAAGACTGCAAATTCTGTAAATGCACGATAGTTCCACTTTACAAAGTTCCTATTAAGCGCCTCAGCGCTCCTCTGTACTTTTGCTTTTGATCTTGTAAGCAGTATCGGGAGACGGACTTCCTTTTACTCGTCACCCGTTTTCAAACCCGGAGAAAGAATATTTAGAGTCCAAATTGTAGTTCACTTTACTCACGGGTATGTTGCTTGCCGAATTGATGTTCACAGGAAGAAAGGTCGACGCTCATCAGCAGCAGCTGCGCGGCTTCGCCTCCCGCAGAAAGAGCGATGAACTCACAGCGCCGCTCCCCCTTTCGCGCTCCGGAGCCCCTTACGGGGTCCCTTCCGCACTTCTGGGGAAGTTCCTGGCGCCCGCCGAGTCCCACGGCCACGGGCTCCCTCTGCCCGTGGTTTTTTCAAACGGGTCGTCGCTATGCCGCAGCGAACGACCCTTTTCTGCGGAGCCCCTCTTCAGATGACGAAGAGGACCGCCATCGCTGTTTCGCGCCGCCTCCGGAAGTCAGTTCATCGCTTGGTTCTTGACATTGCTATGGACCTGTGGTTGGTCGGCTTGGTTGTCCAAGGGGCCTAGTAGGAATTTTTATCCAACTGGCAAATTGGCACCGGCCTCTTAGTTTTTCGCCTACCTCATAGCAAATGTCACAACTTTTAGGTATTGGTGGTTAGGCATTGGAATATGTTTGTGTAGTGGAGGGCAGGGTGTGGCCATCGCCTACCCCTCCACTTTTTGGGTATTCCGGTGAAGGAATCCGGTGGTTGTGGATCCTGTCCAATGCCCTTGCTGGTGGCTAGGGCCATGGCACAACCCCCGGTGACATCAGGGGGAGCTTTCAGTTGTATTTGCATCAACAGGCTCCCACTGGTGGTTAACCCTTGTTAGACTCACCCCTCCCTGAGGGGTGGAGTCAAGCTCTGTTGTTTTATCCAATGCCTAAGCCAATACCTCTCACATGCTGTAATCAATAAAGTTGTGGCCTTTTTTAGCCCATTAACCTAATATACTGTGTCCATGTGTCTTTCTTATCCCCAAGCGAGTGGCAGGTCCTTGAATCACAATGAGCATGTGCTCTAAAATATGTCATTGACTTCACAGGGAAGAGCTGTTGTTCAGTGGGAGAGCATCTACTTATATGCAGAAGGTCCCAGGTTCCATTCCCAGCACATTCAGGTAGGACTGGGAGAGACCCCGTCTGAAATCCTGGATGGCTGTTGCCAAACAGTGTATACTGTATTGGTCTAGATGGATCATAAGGCAGATTTCTATTTTCCACAATTCTGTGAGAGATGCAGAAGAGTTAGGGTTAGGATTGATACCATCCTCATAGGTAAAGGTAAAGGGACCCCTGACTGTTAAGTCCAGTCATGGATGACTCTGGGGTTGCGGCGCTCATCTCACTTTACTGGCCGAGGTGTTTGTACTGGTGTTTGTCCGCAGACAGCTTCCGGGTCATGTGGCCAGCATGACTAAGCTGCTTCTGGCGATCCAGAGCAGCGCACGGAAATGCCGTTTACCTTCCTGCCAGCACGGTACCTATTTATCTACTTGTACTTTGATGTGCTTTCGAACTGCTAGGTTGGCAGGAGCAGGGACCGAAAAAATGGGAGCTCACCCCATTTTTGATTCGAACCGCCGACCTTCTGATCAGGAAGCCCTAGGCTCCGTGGTTTAGACCACAGCGCCACCTGCGCCAAAAGTGTCAAAAGTGTGGTCCTCTTTCATATACTTGTACAAATAATGTGATGTATAATACAGTAGTACCTCGGGTTGCATACGCTTCAGGTTACATATGAGAACAGAAATTGTGCTCCGGCGGCGCGGCAGCAGCAGCAGGCCCCATTGGCTAAAGTGGTGCTTCAGGTTAAGAAAAGTTTCAGGTTAAGAACAGACCTCTGGAACGAATTAAGTACTTAACCTGAGGTACCACTGTACTCTGAAATATAAAAGTGCTACTGGGAATTTCTCTGTGTGTTTGATAACCACAAATATTTCACATGGCCAAATGCATGTGGCCATGAGATTGCTTTGGTTTGTGTCCAACACACAACTCAACCTGTATTTATTAAAACAAAACAAATTCCTTCCAGTAGCACCTTAAAGACCAACTAAGTCAGTTCTTGGTATGAGCTTTCGTGTGCATGCACACTTCTTCAGATACACTGAAACAGAAGTTTCCAGACCCTTCTATATAGTGAGAAGGTGGGGAGGGGTATTACTCAGAAGGGTGGTGGGAATGGGTGATTGGCAGATAGCTGTGATGAGCCTGTTGACGACTCTTAACGACTGCAATAGGTCTTACAGGAAAAAGCAAGGGGTGAAAAGGTGAAAAATGGCTTTGTCATGTATAATGAGATAAGAATCCAAGGTCTTTGTTCAGACCAGGTTTCTCCATGGTTTTAAGTTTGGTGATAAGTTGTAATTCAGCAGCTTCTCTTTCCAGTCTATTTCTGAAATTCCTTTGTAGTAAAACAGCTACTTTGAGATCTTGTATAGAATGTCCTGGGAGATTGAAATGTTCTCCTACTGGTTTCTCTGTCTTGTGATTCCTGATGTCCGATTTATGTCCGTTTATTCTTTGGCGTAAGGTCTGGCCTGTTTGTCCAATATAGAGAGCTGAAGGACACTGTTGGCATTTTATGGCATACACAATGTTAGACGATGAGCAATTAAATAGTCCCGAGATAGTATGTGTGATGTTGTTGGGGCCAGTAATGGTGTTGTCCGGGTGTATGTGGCAGCAAAGTTGGCATCTGGGTTTATTGCAGGCTCTGGTGCCAGTGTCCGTGTTAGGTCTGGTTGTAGTATTATTGTGGGTTAGGAGTTGTTTAAGACTGGGTGGCTGTCTGTAGGCAATGAAAGGTCTTCCTCCCAGAGCTTGAGAAAGAGAACTGTCATTGTCCAGGAGAGGTTGCAGATCTCTGATGATGCGTTGTACTGTTTTAACTTGGGAGCTGCATGTGATGACTAGAGGTGTTCTGTTATTTTCTTTTTTGGGTCTGTCTTGCAGCAAGTTCTCTCTGGGTATCAGTCTGGCTCTGTTGATCTGTTGCCTAACTTCATCTGTAGGGTATTTTAGTTCTAAAAAGGTTTGCTGTAGATCTCTTAGGTGAGAGTCTCTGTCTGTAGAATTGGAACAGATGCGGCTGTAACGTGGTGCCTGGCTATATACAGTCCTGGCTATATACAAAGAATAAACGGACATAAATCGGACATCAGGAATCACAAGACAGAGAAACCAGTAGGAGAACACTTCAATCTCCCAGGACATTCTATACAAGATCTCAAAGTAGCTGTTTTACTACAAAGGAATTTCAGAAATAGACTGGAAAGAGAAGCTGCTGAATTACAACTTATCACCAAACTTAAAACCATGGAGAAACCTGGTCTGAACAAAGACCTTGGATTCTTATCTCATTATACATGACAAAGCCATTTTTCACCTTTTCACCCCTTGCTTTTTCCTGTAAGACCTATTGCAGTCGTTAAGAGTCGTCAACAGGCTCATCACAGCTATCTGCCAATCACCCATTCCCACCACCCTTCTGAGTAATACCCCTCCCCACCTTCTCACTATATAGAAGGGTCTGGAAACTTCTGTTTCAGTGTATCTGAAGAAGTGTGCATGCACACGAAAGCTCATACCAAGAACTTGTGGAAATGTTCTGGGGTGCAGGAGAGGATATATTGACTAATTATATCCTTATCCAACTTGTGCTAACAAGTTCCCAAGATATCAGCAGAGTTTATAGACATTCCCCTTTTAAGTTTGCAACGGTAACGCTTGCACAGGTTCACTAGAACCTCTATAATAATTACTCTGGTAATTTCCC
The DNA here is from genome assembly GCF_964252035.2 of Podarcis erhardii. Lineage (NCBI taxonomy): Eukaryota > Metazoa > Chordata > Lepidosauria > Squamata > Lacertidae > Podarcis > Podarcis erhardii. Next base: position 53,495,510 of record NC_138497.1, on the reverse strand, counting down.
CTTTGTTCCCTCTTAAAATACAAGACACGACACAGTCTTTATAAAAGTATAAAAGAGTTTACTCACGTTCCGTTCACAATATGATCCCAGAAGGTAGGCAGGCTTAAAAAGGTTACATGCAGTTAGAATCTATCTTGTAGCAAGATAGTACTGTCCTCTCTTGGCTGGGAGCCAAGAGGGCATGTTGCTCCTTCAGAAGATGAAGATGGCAAAGAGGGAGGCAAGAGGCAAGAGGCAAGAGGCAAGAGAGAGAATGGCTGCCTGCCCTGTGCTTTTATCATTACCTGCACAGGTGAGGCCACACCCACCTCTGGTCACATGCGGAGGAAGTCCGTCCCCAGGAAGTTTACCTGCTTGCTGGACAGACATCCCTCCCCATGTTCTAACATGTACACTCTAGGAATGTTGTCATTGACTGCTCCTGTGTTTACATCCCACATACCCCTTCTCAGGCAATACAACATACACAAAACATAAACAACTTTATTCAACCACCCAGAGTCCCAGCTTGACACGTAGATTCTGGAAACTCTCTCTTGGTAGGGGTTTCGTCAGGATGTCAGCAGTCATCTCTTGGGTGCTGCAGTAGGATAGTTCCACAAGTCCATCCTGGATCATCTGGCGTATGTAGTGGTACTTAACCCCAATGTGTTTTGTTCTGGCCAGGAACTTCTCACTCTGCGTCAGCTTCAGGCAACTTTGATTGTCCTCTAGCAAGCTGACAGGCCCTTTTCTCACCAACCCAAAGTCCTTTATGAGTTGATCAAGCCAGGCGATCTCTCTGCAGGCTTCTGTTGCTGCAACGTATTCTGATTCTGTGGGAGATAATGCTACACAGCTCTGTTTATAACTGCCCCATGAAACAGGTCCATCACCAAACATGAAAACATGACCACTTGTTGATTTATAATCAGCATTATCCCCAGCCCAATCCGCATCAGTATACCCAACCAACTTAGGGTCTCTGACGGCTGGTAACCTTAATTTACAATTCATGGTACCCTTCAAATATCGCACCACCCTCTTTACACCTGCCCAATCATGCTCAGTGGGAGAATTCACTTTTCTGCTAAGAATCCCCACAGCATTTGCTAAGTCAGGTCTACATGTGGTAACTAAATACAAAAGTTTACCAATCGCCGACCTGTAGTCATTGTTGTCTGGCAACTGCTTCGAATCCTGCTGATTCTTCAGGAAGTCAGTAGCCATCGGTGTAGCAACTGGATGTGCGTCTTGCATCTGCATGTGCTCAATTAGCTCGTGGATCTTCTGTCTTTGGCTGAGAAGAAATGAGCCGTCCTCTTCTCTTTCCACCTGGATCCCGAGGTAGTACTGGACATCTCCTAGCTCCTTGACCTCCACCTCTTTGCTAAGGTGTTTTACTATCTGTGTATAGTCTTTCTCACTTGCTGTGGCAATAATCAGGTCATCAACAAATGCTAAGATATATGAGAATTGTCCATTATTTGACTTACTGTACAAGCACTTGTCAGCGTCGCCTTGCTTGTACCCAAGTTGCGTCAGCATTTTATGCAACTTCTGGTTCCAGGCTCTAGCAGCCTGTTTAAGTCCATAAAGTCCTTTCTGCAGTTTGCACACTAAATGTGCCTCATGTGGTTTCACAAAACCTTTGGGCTGTTTCATATAGATTTCTTCAGAAATCTGCCCGTGTAGAAAAGCGGTAGCAATGTCTATGTGTTTCACTCTCATTTTCTTGGAGGCTGCAATGCTTAAAAGCATTCTTACACTGCTGTACCTCACGGTTGGTGCAAAAACCTCATCATAGTCTTCACCAAAACGCTGTGAAAATCCCTGTGCTACAAGTCTAGCTTTGTAGCGCTGCACTTCTCCTTCTGACCCCTTCTTAACCTTGAAAACCCATTTACTGCCAATGGCCTTCTTACCGGGAGGCAGCTCAGTGAGTGTCCAGGTCTTGTTCTGATGCAGTGCATCCATCTCCTCCTGCGCGGCCTTCCTCCAGAGACTGGCTTCTGCAGCTGGCATCTCCTGTATCTCTTCCCAAGTGGAAGGTTCTTGTGGAAACGCCGACCCTGCAAAGTAGGACAACCGTAATGGTGGGACACCTTTGTTGGTTCTGGACGAGCGCCTGACCTCTGGTTCTGCGACCGCATCAGCTTCCTCATCCTCCTCCAACGCAGGCATGTCCCCATCTGAGTCCTCATCTTCGTCTCTGGTGCCGCCAGGGTTCTGGTCCTCTGCGTCTTCTGGTGCGTCGCCTGTAGGGGGCGCTGTAACACTTGAAGGCAGATTAGTACTTTGTGGGGTCTCAAAAGGGAAATATACAAATTCTTGAGTCCTTTCTGACTCATCGGAAGAATCCACAACAGTGTTCTTAGTGTCTACCTTTCCATATTCATCAACATAAACCGCATGGTATGCATTTGTCTTACCAGTTTGTAAGTCCATAATTCTATATCCTTTGCCTCCAGAGGCGTATCCCACAAGGATACCTGCTTTTGCCCTGGAGTCAAGCTTGTGTCTGTGTTCCTTGGGCACGTGGAAGTAACACGGACTTCCAAACACACGTATGTGCGACAGATTGGGAGCTTTCCCATGCCAAAGTTCAAATGGTGTGCGCTCTGCACCTTTAGTTGGCAGTCTATTCTGCAAATAGACCGATGTGTACACTCCTTCGGCCCACAGCTTCTGTGGCAAACATGCATCCTTTAGCATGCACCTTGTCATGTCCATAATGGACCTAAACTTTCTCTCAGCTATGGCATTCTGCTGTGGTGTGTAAGGAATTGTGGTTACGTGTGCAATTCCTTCCTTGGCCAGGAGAGCCTGCATTTCATTTGAGCAGTACTCACCTCCATTGTCGCTCATTAACACAGCTGGAGCTCTCTGGAATTTGTTCTTGACCATGGCAATGTATTCCTGGAGCTTGTCCACTGTCTCACTCTTCTCTTTGAGGAAATACACAACACAAAATCTTGAAAAGTCATCCAGAAATATTAAAATATATCTATTCTTTCCCAGTGAGGGAACACTCATGGGTCCACATATGTCAGTGTGCACTATGTCAAGCACTTTGTTGCTTCTTTGTTCTGCACAACGTGGAAATGAAGGTTTTACAGCCTTCTCAGTAATACAGCTTATGCACTTTGCTGGAGCTTTGTTGCTCTGCTTTACCTGCAAACCTCTTACAAGATCTCTTTTCTGTAGATCCAGAATGACGTTGGTGTCTCTATGTCCAAGCCTTCTGTGCCACAGGTCCAGATCTGCTTCATCCTTCTGGCTGGAATGTGCCACTTTTGCAGACTGATTCTCTGAAAGATCAAGCTCATATACACCATTGATTAGCTCTGCTTGAGCAAACACTTTGCCATTTCTAGTCACTTTACATTCTCCATTTCCAAATGTGATCTGGAAACCTTTCTTGTCCAAAGTGGACACGCTGATTAAATTGCAGCTCAGCTCTGGAACATACAAAACTCTAGAGATTGTGTTCTCAATGCATTCATTATTTATATTGCATTTCAGCCTCATGGAACCTGCACCTTTTGCTTTAACAATGTTGCCATCTGCAATTTCAATTTCAGATCCTTCTTCATCATTTATCTCATTAAAACAGTCCTTTTTATATGAAAAATGCGAACTCGCTCCAGAATCAATTATCCATTTATTACGTCTATTCTCACGATTCTGGACAGTTAAATTCCTTTCTTGCAGTAGCCATGTGCACTCACATTTCCCCTTCTTTTCTCCTTTTGGCTGAAAGGGGTGGGGTTTCTTGGCTTTAGGAGCCCTGCAATTCTTTGCAATGTGTCCTTCTTTGTTACAATTGAAACAAATCACTTTCTTTGGCATCTCTTTGGACTTTGTACATTGCCTAGATGCATAACTGCTGTCCTTGCTTCTAGCATTTCTCACTGGAGATTCAGCTCTATCTCTGCATTCTTCTTTTAAATAACCAATCAAGTCTTTAAAAATCAGACCTTGTCTATGATCCATCAAACTTACAAATGCGCTAAAGCGTGGTCCAAGTGATGATAACAAAAATGCTATCTTTGTATCTTCATCAAAAGCTTTGGGAGTCAGATCAATTCTTTGAATAATCTCAGTAAACTTGTTGATGTGCTCTGTGAATTCCTCTTTTGAATTCATCCTCACTCTGGTTAATTTACACACCAGGTTTCTGAAGCAGTTTATGCTAGATTCTCCATACACGCGCTCAATATCTCTTAAGATTTGAGATGCATCATCTGTACTATTTATTAATGATAGCTGCTCATCACGAAGTCCACTCAAAATTATGTGTCTAGCTTCGCTGTTCATGCGTTTCCAAGCACTTATCTTGGCTAAAGCTTCCTCAGACGATCCCGTAGGTTGAGGGTTTAAAGCTTCCAAAATGTGCTTATAATCTAAACATGCTATCAAGCGCTGCTTCCAGTGTATGAAATTGTGTTCATTCAGCACAGGTATTCCTAGCTTTGCATCACTATCAAAAGCTGCTCTAGCCATCTTAAAATCCAAAAATTTTGAAAATTCTTCAAAATTTCAAAATTTCTCAAAATTTTAAAATCAAAATCTCAAAAATCTAAAAATGCAAAACAATTCTTCACTGCCTTGGGTCACTGTGAACTCTGAGGGAAGGGGGGGGGTGCTTAATCCCCACTGCACAATGGAACAAAGGACCATGTGCTTACCAGGAAGTTAACTCAGAAAAATACTACTCAACTCAAAATCACAATCCAACGCAATCCTTCAAAAATACGCAGAAATATGCAATACTGGGCCCATAACCCTTTGTGGGAATGTTCTGGGGTGCAGGAGAGGATATATTGACTAATTATATCCTTATCCAACTTGTGCTAACAAGTTCCCAAGATATCAGCAGAGTTTATAGACATTCCCCTTTTAAGTTCGCAACGGTAACGCTTGCACAGGTTCGCTAGAACCTCTATAATAATTACTCTGGTAATTTCCCCTTTGTTCCCTCTTAAAATACAAGACACGACACAGTCTTTATAAAAGTATAAAAGAGTTTACTCACGTTCCGTTCACAATATGATCCCAGAAGGTAGGCAGGCTTAAAAAGGTTACATGCAGTTAGAATCTATCTTGTAGCAAGATAGTACTGTCCTCTCTTGGCTGGGAGCCAAGAGGGCATGTTGCTCCTTCAGAAGATGAAGATGGCAAAGAGGGAGGCAAGAGGCAAGAGGCAAGAGGCAAGAGAGAGAATGGCTGCCTGCCCTGTGCTTTTATCATTACCTGCACAGGTGAGGCCACACCCACCTCTGGTCACATGCGGAGGAAGTCCGTCCCCAGGAAGTTTACCTGCTTGCTGGACAGACATCCCTCCCCATGTTCTAACATGTACACTCTAGGAATGTTGTCATTGACTGCTCCTGTGTTTACATCCCACAGAACTGACTCAGTTGGTCTTTAAGGTGCTACTGGAAGGAATTTGTTTTGTTTTGACTATGGCAGACCAACACGGCTACCTATCTGTAACTGTATTTATTAAGTCACTGCAAAGCTACTGGATTAAGGGATCACATGTGAAACGAGTCAGGGCAAATGCTAAAGCAATATGGTTTCTTCAGTGCATCCCATACATACAGTGTATGTATGGTGCTGCATGAGTCCACTCAACTTGTTTTCAGAATATACCAAGTTGGTTCTATGATTTGGCATCAATTGGCACACATATTTTATGCCTGCTGAACCATCGTCAAATTGTCATATGCTTTGGGGTTTGTTTTTTTAATGGTCTTGCAACACATTCATAAAATTAACAGATTTTGAACTTTGTTAGATTGGAAAAGGTTAGTAGAAGCAGGAACCAATTATTTTGACTTGATTGCAACCTTCTCCGTAGACAAAAGTGTCGTTGACCAGATGTTTTGGGATGAAGTGCTGAAAGTGAACTCACCATTTGACTCCTGAAATGGTTCAGAAACCAAGACGTGGCTTCCAATTGGCTACAGGAGCTTCCTGCACTCAATTGGAAGCCACGGGAACCGTGTCGGACGTTTGGCTTCAGAAAAACTTTTGCAAACTGGAACACTTACTTCCAGGTTTGCAGCATTCGGGAGCCAATTTGTTCGGGAGCCAAGCCGTTTGAGTACCAAGGTACCCCAGCCCGTACGGGCCAGTCGTGTCCAACTCTAGGGTTGTGCGCCCATCTCACTTAAGAGGCCGAGGGCCAGCGCTGTCCGGAGACACTTCCGGGTCACGTGGCCAGCGTGACGAAGCTGCTCTGGTGAGCCAGCACCAGCGCAGCATACGGAAACGCCGTTTACCTTCCCGCTATAAAGCGGTACCTATTTATCTACTTGCACTTAAGTGTGCTTTCGAACTGCTAGGTGGGCAGGAGCTGGGACCGAAAGACGGGAGCTCACCCTGTCGCAGGGATTCGAACTGCCGACCATACGATCGGCAAGTCCTAGGCACTGAGGTTTTACCCACAGCTCCACCCATGTCCCATACCACTGTAATAGCCACCGTTTATTGAGGAAAACCAGGAGCATCATCACTGTCATTGAGCCTAATGATAATAACATATATTGTACAATCAGCTTCTATGGCACTTTATAAAGCAATGTAAGCAAGGGGGTCCTGCCCCAAAGAGTTTATAACCTAAGCCAGCATTGTCCAACCAGGTGCCCTTCAGCTACTTCACCCTATGACTCCCAACAGCCCTAATCAGCAGGGCCTACGGCCAGGTAGAGGGGAGTTGTAGTCCAAAAATATGGGTGGGGGGGGGGCACCAGTCTTCATCTAAACTGAAAATTAAGGCTGCCATCTGAAACACACTTCAGTCCCATTGGTCACAGTGGGACTTTCTTTTGAGGAAACATGTATAAGTTTGTGCTGCAAATCTTCTCTGGTTTGAGGCAGGGATATGCTCTATCATTTTAAGAACCACTTCCAGTGAATCTATCAGGCAAGAGCTTCTGTGGGGGTAAATTGTCTACGACTTGCATCCTCTTTCAATCCTGGATCTGAGGCTTTCGTCTCTCCTGATTAATTCAGTATTAGCCGGGGGCTTCATTGATCAGAGCAATCATTCCCCGCTTTCGGCAAGATTCTCTGCTGTACTTAGCAATGTCATATGCCCTACACATGTGCCTGTTCCCTGGGGTTGCAGAACTGAGAGGCAGCTGTGTGGTATGCAAAGATATTCTTAGTCACCATTATGCAAAAGAGTGCATATGCCAGTTTGTACTCAATAAACGGAAGATGGTGAAGATCTCTGACGTGGACCCAACACCCACCCGCTTTCTCTCCCAGTCAACAGCTGGTGACTGGAACTGGAAAGGCCTTCAAAGAATCTATCTGGTTTTCCAGGTTAGCAACCAGAGCCCTCTATTGTTCCTTTTGAGCAGGTCACACAAAGCACTTTTTAAATAAATAAATAAATACCCGGGTAACCTAATCCCTGAAAAGGCCGAAACCCCCCTTCCTCTGGAAGCCCTCCAGAATGGAACGTTCCATTAAAAAACAACCCCCCTCCCTGAGCCCAAGTGCACCTCTGTAGTGCAGAGTGACAGGCACATTAAAGGCATCTCTTTCGGCTTCTTAAAGCCAGATGCCTCCTCCTTTCTGAGCAGGGCAAAGAGTCGGCTCAGCATGGAGTTTCTCCCCTGTTTCCTAAGGATGTCAGTCAAATGCAGATGCTTGGAAGTTCAAGCGTGGCCAAAAGGAAGCAGATTTCAAAACACACACCTCTCTCTCTCTCTCTCTCTCTCTCTCTCTCTCTCTCTCTCTCCAACCCCCGCCACCCTTTCCCCTTCTCTCGGTCTTTTGTCTGTTGCTTTCCCCCTCCTGCCATCAAAGAAGGAAACAACAAAAAAGAGAGAAGATTCTAGAGCCATCAAGTCATAATCTATCACTCCTCTAATATTAATCAACGCAAGGCTCACTCAGGCCAGCTCCCCCTTCTTCCCCAGGGAATAGCTAACTTTGGATGGGTATTACAGGTTCCTGAAGGGGTTGTGTAAGAATTCCTTCTTTCTCAGTAGGAGCTTTGGATGATGGTTGGGACCACTGCCAGGTTTTCAGAGACACTCAGAAGATAAATGGACCTCACCCCCTGCTGCACTGTGTGGAGAGCGGAGGAGCTGGAGCCCTCCCTTACTGCAAACCCCAAAGCTTAAAAATTGCCCATATAAACACCCGTACTCTTGTTTTCTGTTCACTGTGTTAATTATGTGATCCAGGATCCTAATCTCCATCCCATATTTTACACCATAAAAGGGTCAAAACAGCCTGAAGGAATCTTAAAGCAGCTCCCTATTAGCCATAAAACTGACATGGCTGTGGCCAGTAGCAGGGGGCAGCGAGGTGGAAATTGATTGCTCCCCGAGGCCCCCAAGTCCTTCCCCAGTAAGTAACTACAAACGGACACATAATTTTAGTTTAGGTTTTTGGGCAAAATTTAGGCCACAACTTTATTGATTACAAAACAAATTGAGCGGTATTGGACCAGGCATTGGTCAGGGACTATAACTAACTCCTGCCTCTCTGGCTGAAAGGGTAAACACCAAACGAGGGAGCAACATTGGTGAAAATAGATTGAAGCTCACCCCGAGGTTCCTGTGGTCCTGGCATGGCCCTAGCCCCTCTAGCAGACTTCGGATGAGATCCAGGACCCCCAGATTCCTTTACCGGAATACCCTATTTCTGGAGGGGCAGGTGATGGCCACACTTCCCCTCCTGCACATTTCTATAAACCAATGCCTAACTGCCAAACCTTACAAAGTTGTGATGATTGCTAAGGGGCTAGATGAAAACCAAGTAGCTAAAGCCAATCTGCCAAATGGAAAAATTCCTACCCAGCCCCTGCTCCAAAGCAGGCAACCCAATCCAAAGCAAGGCCAAAGCAGCAGCACCTAAAATAGGGAGGGAGGGCAGGTGTTCGGCAGCGTGAAGCAAGTGCCCCACCCCCATCGCGCTGCCGCATTTATAGGTCCCCAGGTTCACGCCACTCACCCCAATTGACCCAAACAGCCAAGCGTGATCCCGGGGCCCAACAGACAAAGCTTGGGCACGCCTAGCAACAACACACCCTGTGGGGTTGGCTTAAGGGTCCTGAGTGCAACCAGGACCCTCGATTTAGGAGAATCCCATGAAGTGGACTCCATTCACACTGTACATTCATATTGATTTGATACCACTTTAAACAGTCTGTTTAAAGAATTATGGGAGCTGTAGTTGGTTAAGGGTGCTGAGAATTGTTAGGAGAGTCCTATTCTTCCCACAGGAGCTACAGTTCCCAGAAAGGTTTAACAATTAATCCTTCTTCTCAGGGAGTTTGAGCCCAAGAATATCGGGAAGGCGCGGTGTTGGCCTGAAGAGGCAGCATGTTCAGATCCGCATCCCTCTTTCCCAGTAGCTTTGCTATCACATTGCTAGTAAGCACATATACAGTGGTACCTCGGGTTAAGTACTTAATTCGTTCCCAAGGTCCGTTCTTAACCTAAAACTGTTCTTAACCTGAAGCACCACTTTAGCTAATGGGGCTTCCTGCTGCCGCCGCACCGTAGGATCACGATTTCTGTTCTCATCCTGAAGCAAAGTTCTTAACCTGAAGCACTATTTCTGGGTTAGTGGAGTCTGTAACCTGAAGCGTATGTAACCTGAAGCGTCTGTAACCTGAGATACCACTGTACAGGCTTCCCAAAGCAGGACTTCTTATAGCCCTATCGGTGACTGACCAAATTAATTTCAGGTCAGCCAGAAGACAATGAGTGTGCACAGGAAAATCAGGAAAACCATCCTGTGTCTCTCTAAATGTCATGGTATCTTCAGCTTGCCATTGAGAAGATCAGACAAAATGCCATGATAACCACACTTGGCTGGGTGAACCTCTGGTCTGACTCTTTAGGCAAAGCTTACATTGTCATTGTTGTGTGTGGCTTTCTGTCTAGGCTTTCTGTCAGAGAAGGCAGGCAAATTTTGAATATTCATTCTCAACCATTGATCCCCCAACACACACACACACACACACACACACACACACACACACACAAAATTCTGAAGGTTGAGAGGTCTTTCAGAAAAGCATGGGTGGTGGTCAAGGGGCTGCAAGGGGAGGGCAGATTTGCTGAGCTAATTTCCCTCTCCCTTTCACTGATGGGATCTTCCACCCGATCAAAGAGGCTTCCACCCATGGAGAGACTTCATTGGATACAGGCTATCGTATATGTCAGGAATGACAACAGTACATGTATTTTGCTTTAGAATATTTGGGAAAGCTTTTATCACTTATATTGAAGGGTCAACTTCAAAAATGCACCTGATTTTTCATGCATGCTTTGATTCCATGTCTAGGGTTTGAGATTTTCTTTTCATCCTGAAGCTTTTTCATTGTTATGTGTGACTGCAGTATAGCATCAATTATAGCTCTTTTTCTTTTCATTTTGTTCTTCTCTCAGATGTAAATCATAGCTATGAGACCAGCAGCTTTCAATGCCTCCTCTCCTCAAACTTTTCCATCATTAGAGCAACTTGTACCCAACTGGACATTAGAGCAACTTGTACCCAATAGCTTGATTCTGAGTTGCTTATCTCCTCCCTGCTCCCATCCATTTTCCTTTAGGTCGTGCCTTTTTAGACTGCAAGCCTGAGAGCAGGGATGGTCTTTTTGTGATTTTTGAGTCTTTTTTGTCCAAAGAGCAGATGGAAAATTCTTTACATAATAAGCAAACAAAATATTTTTGCATTAGGTATTTACAATGTTTTCTACCATATAAAGTGTAATTATCCTAAAGAAGTGGCTGTAGGCATGAGGCGAGGACCATTGTTGTGCCATTTCATTGTGACCCGCACAAAGACTATGTAATCTCTGCAATTTTTTTGGTACACAATAAGCTTCCAGACTTTGGGTTGAAATTTATCTTCAAGATTCCCTGCAGGTTTTTGTTTTGTTTTGTTTTTGCTAGGACATGTTTAAAAGAACAGCTCTAAATTTGAACTTGGCACCCAGTCAGTGCAAGAGTTTGAGGCTATATCTTTGATACTTTTTTGCCCTATATGGGACCCAGGGAATTCAAAGTGACTCAAAGAGAGCCACAGGGCATTGAAATAATTTGTGAAAGCACCACAGAAAAGACAAAGAATAGACAGAACAAAATGTGTGTAACATGCATGGAATGAACCTCATTTGTCAGATCTTGGGTAAGGAACAAAACAACTCCCTGGGCCCCATGTTTTGGACTTTCTGCTACATATCTACCTGAGACATGATCTGAAGGTCAGGAGGATGCTACCTTCTTCAAGTCACAGGGAGGCCAATGTTTGGATGCCTGGTATGTATGCTGCTTTGAGTTCCATGGTAGAATAAAAGTGGAATATAAATGAAAGAAAATACAATAGGTTTTTCCCATTTAGCCTGGTTTCAGAAGCAATACAACAATTAGATAATATACAATCGGGTTTTAATTTCTAGGGCAGAACATCACCAACCATGTGCCCCCCAGTGTCAACACTCAGTTTTTAATATGCATTCAACAAAAACATTCTTTAAAAAGACAGTATAGGAAGGTTCAATAGCTCACTCTTTCAAAGTTCTGGGAATAGTGAAGAAAAGCTGTTGCCAGCATTTCCAATCTACTCCTTTTTATAGCAGAACAGCTGGCCTGACAATCTCTTCCCAGTTCTGTGGTTAGCTGGCTACAGGCATGCAGTCATTACTTTATATTAATGTGAGATGCAAACATTGTTTTGCTGGTTACAATTATTCTCTGAACGATACAATCTTAAAAATTATAGCTTTTGAGAATCTCCCTTTTCTGTAGTTCTTCCCAGGAGCCCTGGCCTGGGTCAGTTCCCAGTAACTTGATTTTCCAGGGTGCTTTGGGGAGGGTGGGGAAGTTGGCTTACATAATTATTTGTTTGTTTTTGATTTCTACTTTTTGAATACTCTGTCACTTTGAGATTCTGCAGCATACTTGCTGGCAACCATCTTTGGTACAGGGAGCAGCAGCAAGGGATTCAAGTCCAAAAGTTCCCTCTTAGAAGCAAGCTGCAGGAAGAGAACTGGTGCCATCACTTTGCAGTGGGTCTTCCAACCGTCCTGTGGCAGCACTCTAGACAAGAGAGTAAGCAGTTGTGGCGTTTGTACGGAGCCCCCAGTCGTCTCAAGGACTATTGACCCGCACACCACTAATCCACTGCCACCAACCAGGTCCTCCCTGGTAAAATCACTTCAGTCTCAGTCAGCTTTTCAATTAATAAAGAAGAGTGTATTTTATTTCAGACATAAAACAAAACTTTTACAGCATTCCAAACGGTGTTCCTCTTTACTTTCTTAATCTTATGTTCCTCTCTCTATCTCTGCTACCTCCCCACACTCAAGGACCAACGGCCCTAACTGTCTCTCTATTACCAACTGCCTTTCCCAACCAGCCAACCCATGAAACCCAACCAACTGCCCACCAACAACTCCCAACGAACTCCCCTCAGAACTCCTCTCAGAACTAGTTTTATAGACCCGCTGACTCCACCCCCTGGGTCCTGTCTGAGCATCCTATTTAACTATTTCCCCTCCAGCACTCTCTCATATATGTTAACGTCACAGCAGTTCGCATCAATAATTTGCTTATGAACCTGCAGTAATGAAAATAACAAGGCAACCAAACACAAACACCTGCTGGTTCCAGGACTGAACTGAACCACCCTGTTCCGAAAGCATTATCCCTCTGCTGATTTTCTTGGTGTGGGAAAGGAATCTGGAAAGCCAGTGTGGTATAGTGGTTACAGCATCAGACTAGGACTTAGCCATGAGGATCACTTGGGCCACTCACTGCCTCTCAGCCTAATCAACCTCATCATGTTTTTGTGGGGATTAAATGAGAAAGGGGAGAGCCATGGGTGCCACCTTGAGCCCTTTGGAGAAACAGGTGGGATATAAACGCAATAAATGAAATGAAATTAAATGATCTGAAGTTTCCAGAATAAGGTTGCTGTTTATCTTACAGGGCCTATCCTGGAAATATAGCCAGCAGGAAAATGTGGAGAGAGCCTAGTACTGCTTTCTATTGGCTATGCTTCGTGAAATGTGATCGGTCCCAAGGCATTCCCAGAAGTGTAATCCCTGGAATGCTGTGGAGGGAACCTTCCTTCCTTCCTTCCTTCCTTCCTTCCTTCCTTCCTTCCTTCCTTCCTTCCTTCCTTCCATAAAATTTATCTGTAGAAAAATTTCAGAGGTTTACAAACCCCCCTTTTCTTAATTTTGCAAACCCCCTTTTCTTAATTTTGTTAGAAAACCACAAACCAGTTCTGTTCACTGTTGTTGGTTCCCCTATTTGCTTCTTCTTCTTTGGGGCCCCTCATCCAACCCTTATGGTGATTGCTTCTTTCTAGTTTAGTCACAGTTAACGAGCTAATGTCATGAAGCTACTTAGCTAATAAAGAGTTGGTAACACACGATGACATCACCAAAGCCTATTGAGAGAGAAGGCTACAAAGAGCAAGGCAAATGTAGTTAGGAATAGCTGGAATATTGTTGAAAGAGGAAAGGGCTTTTTGGCATTGCCAAAAACGTTCCTGAAATACAATGTGTAAAAATTTGGCTCAGCCCTATTTTCAACTATTCACCTTTGTTTCAGCACACATTTAAGTTCCTCTTATGGTTTTCCACTCTAGTTTTGCCCACCCCTTTTCTTCACTCTGCTCTGGGAACAATTCAAACAAGCGGTGGGAGGGGGGAAATGGGGCACCATTCATGAGCACGAGAGAGGAGACCACCCACATTAGCTTCTCTGGGCAGTTCCTTGGCAGGATTCCTCCTTTATCGAGAGGGAAACGCACACATTTGGTTCCATTAATTGGTACCAAACCTTCTATTTGAATTTTGAATGAATCTCAAGATGTAATCAATGAAGATGTACATATATATGCAAGAACTGCATGAGTTTGGAAGTTCTGTTGTGTCTTTACATAGTTATTGTGGGAAGCAAAGTACCTCCATGGCTGGAGATAAAATGATGAGGAAAGCTTCGATTTTTATGCACTAGGCAGCTGTTAAGAGGAGAAACAGTTCAAAAGACGGAAATGCCAAGTATATCCCCTCAGTTTCACAGTCATTCTTGCACCCAATCTAGTGCAGTGCAGTGATGTGCAGTGCAGATAGGACAAGTGACAGGAACTCGTCCACTTCTCCAGTGGTGATGAGCAGGATGGAGAACTGGGGCCCTCAGATAAGTAGGCCGGGATGGGAGAGAAATTTGATTTTGTTTCTGTAATAATAAGAATAAGAATACATAATTTGCACTTCTTGACACAACAGAAAAAACCGAAACACAACTGTGTTTATTAGGAGACATTCACTCTAAAACACTCACATTTTCATGAGGATTTTTTAAATATCTTAATTTTTTTTGCAAATTGTTGCAGATACGTGGAAAACTGAATTCAAGTTGGGAAAAATGAGAAATGCAAATTCACAGATCTGGTCCATTCCTTTAAGTGGGACAGATGAAAAGACTGCAGCTTCCCCTTTTTTAAACTTCCATTTCTCGCTGTCTGTCAAACTTCAAACCTTTAGCTAGTGGCTTCATAACTATGAAACACAACCAACCCCTGAAATCATTAGCAGGCAATTTTCACATTTAATGTACATCTTCATTCCAAATTCTTCCTTCACATGCTGCATGGTTGCAGACAGGAAATTCAGACAACATTTCAGAGAAGCATATTCCCACTCCAGATGAACACACATGCAAAAAGCAACACAAACCCATAAACTTTATGACATCAAGAATTCAAACTCATCAAAACGTTAACCATCCTGACAAAACAGCAGAACGGCTCCCTCCTCCACCAGATGCATATGAATCCTCTAATAATGGAGACATGTTTGCAAGCTGCTATTACAAGAAGTGTGCAGAATTCCATAATGATCTCCACTGTAGGAACCCATAAGAACAGTTCAGGCAGGACACATCTTAACTGGCACCTCTTGCTTTTGGCATCTTTTCTGTTGAGTTTGGTTTAGTGCTACACTGTTAAGTTGATTGTGGTGGAAGCTGCTACTAGTAAGAAGTTCCTCTCTAGATCAAACCAGAAGCTATTATATATCCAATTATAGGATTTTCCTGTTTGTTGCGAATACATCATATGAATGTTGACGTTCCTCAGGCTGATTTGCCTCCAGACTGACTTGAACATCCCAGGTAAACATTTTAGTTCAGGTTTCCCTCATGTCCTGGGAATTAATTGCTTCTGCACCACAATTCTTTCAGTTCCCGATCCATTTCCCAGATCCTGCTTGATCCTGTTATCTCTGTATCAATATATCCCTCCTGAAATTGAACTTCTTTATAAACTTATAAGCATTCTGAGCATGGCAAATTCTTATTCCTTCAGATCAGTCCTAAAAGCCAAGACTCAGACTGCCAGATCCCATCCTCAGAACTATATCTGGGAACACTCATGATTGCTTTGAAACAAATCCAAAGATTTTGAGGGGGGTGGGGAATGGAAAGCTGGCTTTAGGAGAACGTTCTATGATTTTCAACATTGAGGTGAAGAATTAGATTGGGACAAGGTTATTGAAGAGCATTTGACTTAGTCAACTGCAAAAAATGGCACTCTCAGGTCTGACAGGACATAAGTATATTTTTGTCTAGAAGCCAAGAAAATTTAGGGCTGGATTCAACTTAACATTTGCGCTGGTGGAAGCCAGTTCAACAAGCACAATGGGGCCTCCCCTCCAATGCCCTTCCCCCAATTGTCTCTGTGGGGTCAGAAAAACCCATAGAATAGTGTGATGGGTGAGGATACAGACAAAATTATCCAGCGAGCTTGGAGTAGCAATGCAGAACACTGAATTTCTCTCATACACAAATAAGGACACAAATAGCAACAAAGTCAACTCAAGCGCCAAAAATTAATTCTTGGAAATATTCATGCTCTGAAGCTAGTATGTATAAATTAGAACTTTGGCTATAACATTTCATCCAGGTCAAAGTCTCAATTTCTTATTCTAGAGTAGATCAAACAATGTCTTTCCTGCCAAATAATCACAATTCCTCTATTATTGTTATTATGAGATTTCTGATCTCCACATAAGGGTTATAAATAATGGAACAGGACTTAGTAATTGGTCTCACCAATTATTCTGTGTTAGCAAAGTTACTCAAATAACAAAGGAGAAAAGAAATCCTAATAAAACTGTATTTCAGAAAAGCTGAACAAAAATAGTATATAATTTGGAAAGGAACAGAGAGGTGTCTTTCTTAGTTCAAGCTTTGCATTTAGCAGGGAGACGTTCAACCAAACATACAGGGGTGGGGAGATATCCCACAGAACTGCACAGCCAATTAGGGCATGTGCCACTTCAGCAAAGATCGCCTTACTCTCCCTTGTTGCTACTCCAACCTTGGCTAGTTGACATAACCCTAGTGAATGAACCCTTTAATTGTGCACAGGGTGATCTTCTGCTGTTGCGCTTCTGCTGTTGTGGGTGGGCTGTCCAGTTAATATCATAGAGCACTAGAAAGTAATGCAACAAAAAGAGGGAGCAAGAAGTCCATGCCAGCCGGGTGTTGAATGAGCAGATTCAAGAAGCATTCTGCAAGAGCATCCATTCCCTCTCTGGTGGAGGCTGAGGGACTTTAAACAGAGAATTTGCAGCATCTACCCAGATTATCTGGGAATCTGAATTCCTTAGGAAAAGCCATGACAGTTTTATAAAACCAATAATTGTATAATATGGGATATTCACATGCTTCAATATGTGTATTTTGGGGTTCACGTAAGCCACAGATGGGTAACCAGAGTTATAACGTTAAATCTTAGAAAATATAGGGTTAAAGAATATTCAATAGTGCCCCCCCCCCCCCGGAGTCCTAAATCAAATAATCAGAGTCAGGGTTTAGAAAACTGCAGTTATTTTATTTCAGTTGATTTATACTTCATATTTCCTCGCAAAGGGAATCCAGGGCAGCTAACAAATCTGTAATTTTAATGATACAAAATAACAAAAAACCTTTAAATCCACTTTAAAACACCAATAAAAACACACATAACAACCATAATAAAACAGAATAAACTAGACTCTGCTATTTGCTTTGGGCTTGCCAATCTGAGACCTTTGTAGACAGAAGAGTGAGACCCAAAGGGCAATGGACCATCCTTCTTTTTTTGTGGCTGCAGTTAATGCTGTTATTTGGCAGTGACAAGGCAAATCAGAATGGCAGTGCCTTTTTGCCACAGAGAAGACGCATCCCTGTGCTTCAGAATGGCTCCGTGTTAAGGGCCCTGGAGTTAATGTTTACCTGATGCTGCATACACTGCAGCAAGAGCAGCAGCAGCACACATGACACCCACATTGATGGCAGCCGAATCTCCAGCCGTCAATTTACCACACACATCATAAGTCAGGGAGACCTCCAGTGCGCTGCCCTCGGAGTGCTGGCTCCAAGCCGCATCTCTACTCGGTTTGCACCATAATCTGCATATTTAACAGTTCACTACAGAGCATAGCCAAGCCATAAATCCCTTGCTGGGAGCGGCACTAGGTTCATTTGGCATGCTGCACAGACAGCTTGAAGCACTTCTGCTGCCCCGGGCAGTTAGGAACTGCCCCTCCTTCCCATTTCCCAGTCACGTAGTTGCACATGAAGGAAGCAGACAGGCGACACTCCC
Source organism: Podarcis erhardii (assembly GCF_964252035.2). Lineage (NCBI taxonomy): Eukaryota > Metazoa > Chordata > Lepidosauria > Squamata > Lacertidae > Podarcis > Podarcis erhardii. The sequence continues at coordinate 53,477,888 of NC_138497.1, read as the reverse complement.
TGTCCCTACTGTTTTGCTGTCACTTCTTCAGCAATTACTGCAGACCCATCCTATCTGGGCCAAAGCCATCGACCACACAGCATGGCCGCCGCTTTGTTTTTGTTCATTTTTTGTGTGCCTTCAGGCGCTGACCACGTCAGACTCTGGAACTCTTCACAACAAATCTTTTTTAAACAGGAAGCACTCCCAACATCATCAGTCTGCCTTGGACCAAGACTTCGTTTCCCAGTTGCCAGAATAGTACAAGGTTTGCCATCAAACATATGGGTTCTGTATCAGTGCCTTTTAGCCGGCTGTGCTTCATGGTCTGTCTTTTGGTTAGAGGGCCAAGGGTTGGAAAGTACTTTTTTATGGGGTAGTTTCAGCTGATGGCTAACAGGAATTGCTTCGTCTTCCACTTTGCTCATCCCAGCTTCTCTTTGGCTCTAAGTTCACATCAGCTCCAGTAAAAGGAAGGAGGAATGGAATATGAAAACCAGCTCAACAGCCCCAGTAGAAGACTCCTTTGCTGTGCCACAAACCCACTCAATGTCTAGCTCTGCCTTCCATGATGCAACCCTGCTCATTCCCTACTGGACTTTAGCTTTCCTCCTCACCCATTTATATGGCTACAGTATAGCCCTTGAGAGAAAAGCTTGGCCATATAGCAAAGAAAGAAAGAAAGAAAGAAAGAAAGAAAGAAAGAAAGAAAGAAAGAAAGAAAGAAAGTTTTCATGTCAGGGAAGATTTGACAAACCTTTGCTCTCAAAGTGCCCCCCAAATACTCACATTTTCCAGAAGTCAAGAGAAGTTTCTGAGAGTCTTGTCTGAACCTTCTATGCCTAGTTTTCTTATCAATGACCCAATTGTCATAGGAACAGATGAAAGTTCCTTATACTGAGTCAGATTTGGTCTGTCCAGCTCAGTATTATCTATACTGGCAGACAGCTCTCCAGAGTTTCAGGCAGGAATCCCTCCCAGCCCTAATCTGGGGATGCTGGGGATTGAATCTGGGACCTTTTGCATGCAAAGCAGATGCTCTGCCGCTGAACTACCACCCTTCCCCTGCTTCAGATGTTATTTTGCGCAGCTTACTTGCCCATTCAATTGCTGGTAGCAAGCGTGGCAAACCTTTGGTCCTCCAGATGTTGCTGGACTGTTCCCATAATTCCTGACTGTTGGCCATGTTGGCTGGGTCTGATGGGAGCTTGGTAGCTAATATAGCCAGTAACTGAGCAAAAGACTGGACAACCACATGTTGTGAGGTTAGATAACCTGGGGGTACTGTGAATTAAACACTAGCTTCCTGCGCCACTGGAGCTGCTAGTCAGAGAAAAGAACTACAAGCAGTTCCAGCAGGGACATTCAGACAGGCCTGCTCTGGGAAATCATGTGACACTAGAGGACCAACCAAAGGATAACAAAACTGCCGGTTTCCCTCACTGTGGGTCATTTGTTGTTGATACCCAGATTCTTCCTCTGTGCCATCAGATTGTTGGTATTTGACCTGCCTGCCTCCCAAGATACCAACAATCTGGTGGCACAGAGGAAGAATCTGGGTATCAACAACAAATGCAGCGCTCAAACGATGGAGGTAGATGGGCGGGGAGCTCTAACTGCGCCCATTCCAGAGACTAGCAGAGAATGCCAGACCCCTTATCTTCATTCTTTAACACTTGATTTAACCACACACAAAAATTAAGTCCTGTGTAGATAGAAAAAAGATAAGATAGTGATGTCCCACTGGCTCACGATCTTAACAGACACACTGAAAAATAAATAGAAATAGTTCATCATTAATACACATATACAAACATACAAACATACATTTCATACAAATTTTTAAAAGTGTTCAAACATACTATGTGTATTAATGATGAAATATTTTAACAATAAAACTTATTTAAAATAATAAAAAATAAAGAAAAATAAATAGAAATAAATAGAAATAAAGAAAAAGGAGGGAAGAGAAAGGAAGACTAGGAGTGGCTGTTCTTCCACTGCCTGGTGGATGGTGTCAAGCTGTCCCTTCCCCGCCATGATGCTGTTGGGATACTGCCAGGGAGACAAAGTCCATCATGCCCCCACGCCGATGCCGGACGATCCATTGATCTCCCGTAGATACAGTATCAGTCAATTAGCGACACGAAGCCTCAGAAATAGCATGCCACATTCCAAGGCTGGTGCACGCTCTTTCAGCAGAGTTCGCACAGCGAAAGATGCACGTAGGAGAGCATTATTTACAACTTTATTCAGCGTTGGTCAGAACAAAGAAAAAAACATGACTGCCTGCTTTGATGTCTCAGGCACAGAGAGAAAACGAAAGCATATACAAAAGCATAAACTTCCTGTGAACAGGAAATACGCAGGCTGTGACACAACAACCTGCTCCCTTTTTAAGGTGGAACGGAAATATCCTAACAGATGCAGCCCCTCAATGTCTTGTTTCCCCTGGCTGGTGGCAGAGGCCAGAGCATATTTCCCTTGAGATCTGTAGTCCCTTACTTACCTCCAGGCAATACAGGACTGTGGTCATCGCAGTCCTGTGTTTTTTCTGTACAGTGGTACCTCAGGTTACAGATGCTTCAGGTTACAGACTCCGCTAACCCAGAAATAGTACCTCGGGTTAAGAACTTTGCTTCAGGATGAGAACAGAAATCCCACGGTGGTGGCGCAGCGACAGCGGGAGGCCCCATTAGCTAAAGTGGTACCTCATGTTAAGAACAGTTTCAGGTTAAGAACCGACCTCCAGAACGAATTAAGTTCTTAACCCGAGGTAGCACTGTATTTCATTTCCTTCTGAGTGTGCATTTGTGTGGAAATCTGATCCAATGTTTGTCAGCCATGAAGATCTAGATGGGGCAGAGAGGCTGAAACTTGGAAGACTCTGAAGAGAGAAGAGGGAGGTGTTGTTTGTGAGGAGGTTGTCTGATACATGTGTGCAGACCATCATGAGTGGTTTTACTCCTCTCCTAAAATACCAGATAGTAGCTTGAAGGTGCTCCTTGACCCAGCACATAGGTATTTATTATACTTTATTTGAAAATTTATAACCCGCTCTATCATAACATACACCGCAGCTCGCAACATATAAAATGTGACAAAATCATAATATACCGGTAAACATCTACAAGGTGCATTAATTTGATTTAAACTGATTTTGTAATGAATTGATTTTAGAATGCTGTATTATTTTACTGTTGTTAGCCGCTCTGAGCCCGGCTTCGGCTGGGGAGGGCGGGATATAAATAACAAATAATTATTATTATTATTATTATTATTATTATTATTATTATTATTAAGAACACCAGTACATACTGAATGGTGAAAAGAAAAAATCATATTATGAAAGCCCACCTAAGCAATACAGTTTTCAGAAAGATGTCTGAAAAGTGATGTTCCTCTACTGGTAGGGAGTTCCACATTTGTAAATATTTGTGTTCTTTTATCACATAGGTTCTCCATTTCTTTCTTTCTTTCTTTCTTTCTTTCTTTCTTTCTTTCTTTCTTTCTTTCTGTCTGTCTGTCTGTCTGTCTTTCTGTCTTTCTGTCTTTCTGTCTTTCTGTCTTTCTGTCTTTCTGTCTTTCTGTCTGTCTGTCAGAGTCGCTGCTTCAAATTGAACATCGCAGTGATGACTTGCAGGGAATTATCCCAACCAAACCATATTTTTTTCTGGCAGAAAATGCAGAATTTGTCAACAAATATCATTTCACGGGAGTGGGGGAAAGCCAGCCCCATATTTTCAACAATTCTTTTGGGTTGGCAAAAGACTCCAGTTAATTGAAACAAAATTTTAAATTGACCAAAAAGAGGGTAATTGATGAATGAAGGCGTCCTCATATGAACAATATCAGTGATTTATTTCTGAGGGGTAGAAGGGATGCTGAGCACATGTATCTTTGCTCCAGTTTAGGAAAATAACTCCTTTGTTCTCTTACATCAACGCTAATGAAAACTATTGTTAATTGTCAGATGTTTTCAAAAAGTTTAAAAATAAAATTTCGATCTGGGTGGCCTTTCAGGAGCCTTGGCTGCAATACCTAAATTGTGGCCTCTGAATTTAAAATAAAGGCCTAGGTTGCTGAGGCAAAAGGGGAGACTCCAAAAAATGCTAACAATGGAAACATATTTTCTTTAATAACTTAAAGGACTTTTGGTAACCAAAAATTGCATACATCCCAACAAAATGAATTAAGGGTGTTCAGCTGTCAAGTTTTAAATCCCCTGTAACTCAATCATAGTTATGTTACTTGGAAGTAATTTCTCTCTGCTTTCAGCTGGGTCACCAGGATGGTGAAAGTTGTGGAAACCAATCTTTATGAGGAATGGTGGAAAGAGTTGGGAGTTGGGCATGTTAAGGGGGAATATGATAGCATTCTACAAGCATCTGAATGGGTGTCATGCAGAAGACTTTTGGTCTCTGTTGCAGAGCTTAAACCAAGGATTGGGAATGACAGGGAAGCAGATTTGGGCTAAATAGGAGCAGAAACATCAAAATAAGAAGTCCTCCTAGTGATGCACCAATAAAACTGCTAGCACATTTGCAGAGCTAAGCAGGGTCCTACATGGTTTCAAATTGGATGGGGGAATCACATGTTGAGATTCCTTCAATATTCTACAGTTTTATGATTCTAATAAATAGTAAACGATAATGGAACAGACTGTCTTAGGATGGGAGGTCAGCGGAATCTCCTTTGCTGGAGGTATTTGAGCAGTCTACTGTAGTTACACGCACACCTTTTTTATTATGGTCCAAAGACCCACAAAAACATGTTTGGAAGCAAAATACATCAGAAATACAGGGGGAAAGATTCCAAGGCAGTCACTATGTTTTATCCAGAGCATGTTCATTTCTATTTCTTATTACCTCCGAGAGAAATCTTGCCACGGCCAGGGTAATTAACATTTGACTTATCTTTGAGAAGATACTTGAGATAGAAGATTTCAGTTGCACCCTGTATTGGAGACCTTGCTCTTTGCAGGGTGTCAGACTAGATAACTTCCAAGGTCCTTCCTAACTTTTTAATTCTATGGTTCTAAGCCCGGTGAGGTAATACTTCTCTGAACAACTGCCCACCAATCCTGTAATGTGCAATGATCCAATATGTACAGTGGCATATTTATAGTTAGAGCAGAGCAATATCAAAGGATATATGGAAGGCTGCAGATGAATTTGCAATAATAGCAACAGTGCATTTGCTAAATAAATAAATAAATAAATAAATAAATAAATAAATAAATGTGAAATATCCACGAGGGATGCTGATGCAAAATGGCAGACTGAATATACATTGTAGTATTAAATTGTGTGGATGTTCAGAAGTACAATAAGATTAATGTGCACAGAGAAGAAGAAGAAGAAGAAGAAGAAGAAGAAGAAGAAGAAGAAGAAGAAGAAGAAATGCTTGATGCTGATTGCTTTATATTTATTTCTTTTATTAACTCTCACCCAGAGGAAACTAGACCTCCTGTAACTCATACATCTTTGGGGCATGGTTATTTAACTAAACATGCTGCTATGATTTCCTGCCTTATACATGTTATTTCGCTTTGTAACTAATACCCATACCAATACCCATGATTTGTTGTTTGTCTTGTTTCTTCTGTTTCTTCTTAATAAAATTTATATTATTATTTTTTAACAACAACAATTTTATTTATACCCTGCCCATCTGACTGGGTTTCCCCATTCACTCTGAATTGCCTCTGTTAGCTTTGTCAGTTGTTAATCTCCTTCTTTATACCCTTTAGAAAAATATAAAACTCTCAAGAATCTTTTGATACAGGATATTGTAAAGACAAAGGACGGATTTTTGTGTGTGCTTTCATCCCATTCCCCTTGTTGGGGCCTTTCCAACATTGCAGCCACAATACAAAACACAATAATTCACACACAGTGGCCTGCCTCATTCTCGACAATGTCAAGGAATGCATCTTGCACACAATCCCGTTGTATGTGTGCAGAACATTTCCTGACATTTAAGAGAAAACAGCAGTAAGCATATCCAGAGCACTGCTGCTGAACTGGGTGCTTGCTAAGCGAATGCACATGAAACTGCTTAGCACAAGTCAAACCAAATAGGACTGGGGGCTGATGAACTGCTTAAAGAAAATAAAAACCCAAGAGAAACTGATAAAGCAAATTCGGTGGAATATACCAGAATAACAGAACATCATCACTGTGAGGGTCATAAGGACTATGGTGATAAAATCCAGGGCCTTCTGAATAGCAGGTAGGACTGCAGAATCCGTCTTGCGAAACCACATAGCTTGCAACACCAACTCTCATATTTTCTAGCCCTAGCTAGTCCATCACAGTGTGTGATGATGGTTGGATGAATTTGTACATTTTGGTTTCCCTCAGTTTCTCATTTTTTCCAGTCCTAAGAAAACTTACTCACATTCTCACTTAAAAAAAAAAAGTCCTCATGAAAATGTGCCAGCAGTTTAGTGTGCATTTCTTTTATGATACACTTTACAGTATATGTAATTTTGCCTAATACAGTACCGGTATCTACATTTTTGTATGCACTTCCCCTAATATATGCATTTTGCATGCTATTTTCACTAATGGATGCACAGATATTTTTGTGCACTTTGTTTTGTTGGGAAACAACAGCAGTAAAATCGGAAAAGTGCAAATTTCAAAGGATAGGATTCCGCCCTCACAGTGTTTGCGTATCTTTCTGAAAAGAGCAGATTTACCAAGTGCTCACTAAACCAAGATATCCCTCATTCTTAGGGTTGCCATATTCCCAAAAGTGAAAATCCGGACAAAGTTGTTCAGCCTTTTTTTGGTGGGGGGCATCTCTCCCCCCAAAACAAGTCTTTGGTCTTTAGTGGGATTTTTTAAAAAACATATTTTTCTTTTAAAATCACCTTAGTTGACATTTGTCTGGGTTTTCGGTGAAAATCTGCCGGGACGCCATTTTGACAGTCTGATTCCCGGACATGTTGGGGAAAACCCAGACATATGGTAGCCCTACACATTTTTGTTTGTGAGGTGGATTCCTAAACATTGCAGAGAATAAATGTGCATTATTATGTTTTGTGTTGGAAAGATCCTGAAAAGTGAGATGGATGGAAACAGCTCAAAGTATTCAATCCTACTGCACCAAAAGAACCTCTGGTCATTCACTGTCTAATCACAAAATTGGCTTTGCTGCCATGTTGTATGTACCTTCTACTGGCGTGTATCACTGACAGAACTTTGTTGAGATCTGCAGTCCTTCAAGTGGATTTTCAAGATCTTAGAGATGAATAGAATGGAGATGGAACGCAGTGTTCCATTCTGTTCAATCAATGGAAAGTTGCTTTGTTTTATATTGTATTATTTTTATTGTATATTGTGCTTCATATATTATAACTTCTCTTCTAGGACCTTCTCGGTAGTAGCGCCCGCCCTGTGGAACACCCTCCCATCAAATGTCTAAGAAATAAACAACTATATGACATTTAGAAGACATCTGAAGGCAGCCCTGTTTAGGGAACTTTTTAATGACTGATGTTTTAATGTACTTTTAATCTTTTGCTGGAAGCCGCCCAGAGTGGCTGGGGAAACCCAGCCAGATGGGTGGGGTAGAAATAATATATTATTATTATTATTATTATTATTATTATTATTATTATTAGTTGTGAACTGCCATGAGACCTGTGGCTATAGGGTGGCATACAAATTGAACAGATAATAAGACTGGCAATGTAATGCTGAAAACACCTATTTGAGGGCTATGATGTGGACATGTCCTATTTTATTTCTGGTGAGAAATTACTATACATAACTGTGTTTTTGGCAAAATCCTTGACATTTGTGGATGTTCATTCACTCTTCAACTGTATTCCTGTGGTGTGGGGACTAATAGATGGATAACAAAAGTGGTTTCTCTGAGGCCTTATGGCAGCTAAGTGACTTATACTGCAAGGCTACAATATTCACCATCTAGCATCCAGTGGTTTGTGTACATGGCTTAGAATAATCAATTTCATTTCAAGACCTATTTGGACATTAGGGCTGCTATCTATATTAATTTATGCATTTAAATCAGGATTGATGGGCTCTTTTTATAGTTTATGTCTTCTGGAAATGTTTTTTTAAAAAATAATAATATAAACAAATGCATTTTCAGTTGCTTCTAGACACCCACCACAATTGATACTGTCCAAATTTACCAAAGGTGGACAGTTCAGAGAAATCCTGCTTCCGTGATGATATAAGGTGACATAAGTCCATGGATTACAGTAGGATCAGCAGACTCTTCTCTGAAAATTGTAGTGATCAACTAGGTCTATACAGTGGAAGGCTGTCTGCCAAATATCCTGGTTCCAAGTTGTTTCAGTTCAGCAGCACGACTCTGAACATGGCCCAGTTAGAGTGGCCAGCGCAGTTCTTTCAGCACAGGTGAAATATTTGCATCTCTGGGTGCCCCATTCAGCACCCAAACTGCTGGGTTCTGCACTAGCTGTGATGCCCAGACCAGGTACAAAGGGTAGCCAATGTGGGGGTGAGGCTGTGCCAGACTTGGGCTTCTTACTGCATAATGTGCCAAATATCTCAGGGATAGGAAAGGAAACAGTAACTGCGTTAGTAAGACTGAAGAATGAAAACTAGGTGTGAACCTTTCTCACATGCCCCCCTGGATGTTTATATTTTGTTTTTGCATGTGATGTACCTGGTTCTCCCCCTCTGCATTTTACTTCTGTGAGGTAAATTAGGCTGAGAGACAGTGACTGTTCCAACGTGACCCAGGTAGCTTTGTGGTGGAGTAGAGCTTTGAACCCTGGTCTCTCAGGTTCCAATCAGACACTTTAACCATCACACCAAAGCAGCTCTTCTCAGAAGGGTTAAATATGAGTCTTCTGTGCAAGTATGTCTATAGAAATAATGGGAGGGGAAGAGCAATCCAAAACACATGAAGTACATCAGCACAACTGACTCAGGAAGGGGAGAGAGCTTTGCATGTCAAAGTTTTCCACAAGGCGTCAGCTGTTCTTTAACCAGAGTGGCGCTTTACAGGCGTCATCCTAGTTTCTTTCCCACTGTGGGAACTGAGCCTTTAAAAAAAGGAAAAAACCTGTTTTGTCTGTAACCAAGGAATTAAGGAGATGGATGAAGGCAGCCGAAAAGTGTGACAATCTCCTAAAGACTCACAGATGGAGAGCAGACTCTGTGAGCCGAACTACTCTGAATGTTCACTTTTGAATGAGGGATTCTACATGATCAATACACATTTGAAAACCCCAGATTTTACTACTATTTCCCCTTCCCTATTATGTTCTGCTCCCTTCCCCGACCTCAAAACACTATCTGAAGAGGTGTGCATGCACACGAAAGCTCATACCAAGAACTGACTTAGTTGGTCTTTAAGGTGCTACTGGAAGGAATTTGTTTTGTTTTGACTATGGCAGACCAACACGGCTACCTATCTGTAACTCAAAATGTTTGACTTTGGGAAAGGAAATAGTGGGTGGTTAAAGGCTCCCTTAACACACCAGAGGACCCACACAGCCTCCTCCTTAGGAGCAACTGACATGCAGAACATCTCTTCCCACAGTGAATCATGGGACTTGACTACAAGTCCCATGATCTCTGACAGGAAACAATACTCTCTGTGTTATTCCCAGTGAATGAGAGATTGCATGGTGCCTTCTCTCAGGTAGCAGTTGACATGCGGAACATCATTTCCTGTTGGAGATCATGGGGCTCATCCCAGGGATATGTGCTGAAGGCACATGAGTCAACATCTTGCTTAAAGCTAAGCAGGTGCCAGTGTGGTTGGAGCCTGGATGGGTGACCAGCTGGAACCACACGTATGCCACCCAGATGCAAGAAATGTGAGATAGAGATCTATAACTGTGTACAATCAAATGGTATGTAATTTTTGCTAAATAAAAATAAAACAAACCCTGCAAGGTTCATCCAATCCATTTCTGTAGAGGAGGAACCCTGTGACAGCTGTCCTGTGTTGAGGGAATCTGCTGTCGACTGTCCTCTCGACCTTTCTCAAGGTGAGGCTTGAGAAGTAGAAGGAATGGCAGGGAGAGTGGACTGTGAGCTCCAATTCTCTCATAGTAATAGCATTCCTGGTCATCCAATGGAGCTCAATGTTGGAAGATGCAAGACAGACAAAATAACAAACTTCTTCATACAGTGCATAGCTTAACTATGGAATTCGCTCCCATGAGAGGTTGTGATGGCCCCCAACTCAAATAGCTTTAGAATATTAGACAAATTCCTGGAGGGTAAGTCTTATCCATGACTAGTAGCCAAACACCCATTACTACCACCTTCACTGTTGGAGGCAGTATGCCTCTGAATACCAGTTGCTGGGGACTGAATGTTCAGAGAGTGCTGTTGTACTCAGGTCCTGCTTGCAGGCCTCCTGTAGACATCTGGTTGGCCACTGTGAGAAGAGGATGCTGGACTAGATAGGCTTTTGCGCTGATCCAGCAAAGCTTAGAGGTGGGGCTGTGTCTTCCTCATACTGAAGCTGCTCAATAACAGAACATATTAGGGCCCCACCACACTTTGGGATACTCTCCAAGTACTTCCCCTCTGAATAATTGCTCTGTCCCTGGAGACCACATCTCCCATAGTTCCCAGGTCACTCAGATGAAGTATGCCTAATTACCCTGTAAGATGGGGAAAGCCTTCTTTGTGGTTACATCCCCCTCTCCCTTGAGCATTCAGCTCCAGCTGAGCAGAATGTTTGCAGATCCAGTGTTGCATGTAATAGGCCTTTTCATGCTGTTCTCCTCCTCAAGGAGCCTCTGCTGGTGGCAAGGGAGATGGGAAGGCTGCAAATTGCCTCACCACATCTAAAGCCCCTTTCTTAGCAGCCTGGGCGAGATGAGGAGAAGTTAACAGCAGTTTATAATTGCTGGCATATTTGGAGTGTGTAAACACCAAGGAGGGGAGAGAGGATTGTTTAGGGTGGTCCAAGTGAGCAAAACTAGGGCAAAGGGAAGGGAAACCAAGAAGACAAATAACACAGGCTGCATAAAGTGGACAGATTCTGTAATGGGAGGTTGGCCATTTCAGACAATCCTTCATGACTTCTACAGCACCCAGGCACATCCGCTTTAGGCCTTTTGCAAGGAGGCTTGTGCAGATGAAGCCACCAAACAGGATACCTGGCAGCATCTATGCCAGCCTTCACCAGTCTGGTGCTGTCATGGTTTTCCAGACTACAACTCCCATCAGTCCCAGCCAGCATGGCTGTTATGTACTGAGCTGAATCCTAGAACAATAGGATCCAGAATGCAGCAGTCTGATTGGTCCGCAGGAGCCACCCAATCCAGCTCTATGTAGAAGTGAATCAGCAACCTGATTGGCCTACAGGAGCAGCCCGGAATTAGCCAATCACGTGGGGCCCATTGTGTAAATAATGCATATATAGCTAGATGTTTGGGGAAAAGTTTCATTCATTGCTACTATGAGCTGAATAAAGAGCATGAAATTCACACTCGACTCCGAGTATATTTCAATGGCCATGCTGGCAAGGGTTTCTGGGAGTTTTGGTCTAGCACATCTAGAGGACACCAGGTTGGTGAAGACTATAAAAGAGCCCTGCTGGATCAGGCCAAAGGCCCATCTAGTCCCGTGTCTAGTCCAACCCCATGCCTATGGGACAGGGGTGGTACATCCCCCGTTCGCTGCTTGAGGCTTAATGGGGTTTGCTACCCTGCAACCGCCAATGCAACCTACCCTGCTGCCTCTGCCACCAGCATTGGAACCAATTTCAGGAGAGAATGTGCTGAAATTGTGCAAGATCACACATGATCTGAAAGATCTCGTTGGTACTGGCACCACTTCTCTGCCAGCGGGGCAGGGGGGTGCCCACTTGTGTGCTGCCTTGGGGGCTTTTGCCACCGGAGGGAACAGCCTCACTCCGCCTAATGGCTGCACCAGCTCTGCTATGGGAAGCTCACAAGCAAGACATGAATGCCACAGCACTCTACCTACTTGTGATTCGCAGCAACAGACATCCTGCCTCCAACATAACCATCATGGACAAAATTAGCCTCTAAAGAGGTTGACTGCATCACCACCAAGCCTCTCGGGCTTGCCAACTGGAAGGTCGGTACTTCGAATCCACACGACTGAGTGAGCTCCTGTTGCTTTGTCCCAGCTCCAGCCAACCTAGAAGTTCCAAAGCATACCAGTGCGAGTGGATAAATAGGTACCGTTGCGGCAAGAAGGTAAATGGTGTTTCCATGTGCTCTGGCACTTGTCATTGTGTTCTGTGCATTTAGTCATGCTGGCTACAAGACCCAGAAAAGCTGTCTGCAGACAAACACCGACTCCCTTGGCCTGAAAGCGGAGATGAGTGCCACACTCCATAGTCAATTTTGACTGGACATAACCATCCAGGGATCCTTTACCTATACCTTTAACCTTGTAAATCCCATGGTGTGATAATATGAAATAACCACTAGATACAGCCTGAGTGGGTGGTGCTCCCTGGAAAATCCCAATAACTCATTCAAAGGCAACACCCACTGACCTGAGGAAAGAGTTCACTCACTCAGGAAAACGTAACACAGAATTTGATACCGTAAGCAATCACATCATCTATAAGCATGGTCTCAGTGGTTCCAGACCACAGTGCAACTCAAAGGTAAGTGTGCTTAAGACAATTGATTTCAAAGGACTAATGCGCTGAGTTGAACTGTGGGATTAGATCCTAGTTTGTCTCATGACTGTCTAACACTGAGAGGCCTTGCAAAGCATGTGCAAAGCATTTCTATTATCACTGAGTAAGCACATTCACATTTTGTGGAATTAGTGGCTTGGTCTTCCAAGTCAGAGATGGCTTCCAGCTTGAGCCCCGGCAGTTCTCTTTTTAGAAAAGAAATCTGCATTGTAAATTACAGTGGTATCTTGGGTTAAGTACTTAATTCGTTCTGGAGGTCCGTTCTTAACCTGAAACTGTTCTTAACCTGAAGCACCACTTTAGCTAATGGGGCCTCCCGCTGCCGCCGCGCTGCTGGAGCATGATTTCTGTTCTTATCCTGAAGCAAAGTTCTTAACCCAAGGTACTATTTCTGCGTTAGCGGAGTCTGTAACCTGAAGCGTATGTAACCTGAAGCGTATGTAACCCCAGGTCCCACTGTACGTGGGAGGATAGAATATACAGGCAGTGACTGATTTTCATGGGGTTTACATTCCAGACCCCCATGCATGTTGGCGGGACCCACATAGAGCCACCCTCCATTGTTCCACCCCTGCTCCATTCTGCCCCCTTTTGTGACATTTTTAGGTCACTTTGGGGTTCAGCACAACGTGTGTGTGGCTGTGCACATATCGGTTGCATTTAAAATGGTTGCTGCCTGTAATTTAAAGCAGCTCATATGTTTGGTATCCTTACCCTTTGGATAACCAGAGGTTTGGATAAAAAAAGTATTTTCAAAGCATCACATTGTCATCATTGATTGTTGATGGCTTTGACTGAATATTGGATAGCTTTGATTGAATGTTGGGTAACAGAGCCGTTAACTTACAGGCCCATGTCTGCCTCGGAGCTTCTTATGGCATATTTACTCCAAAAGTTGTCAATCAACCTTGTGGTTTTCATCACCTGGATGAATGAATTGGCTCCAAGGAAAATGGGGAATGAGAAAACTGCTTAGCATCTGACTAAATTTCAAATTGCCATGTCTGTTACCATTTTCCTATTCATGGAACTTGACCTGACCAGGAACCTCTCTCATAGGTTTACAGCTGTATTGGATTGAAGCTGAGCAGCTGAATCTTGATATTTTGCAGAGTGTTATCCAACAACAGGCTTCTCCTTTCAGCAGCTTCTCTATCAGCACCGGGTCTCCCTATCTGTGACTCTCTTACGTTAGACAAATGATTATTGCTGGATGAAAGGACGTGGGCAGTGTGGAAAGCAGTTAGATGGGTGGGATACAAATAAAAAAAAAATATTTTTATTAAATAAACATGTACAGAAATGGAGTGGTATTCCTGACTGAGGTCTCTATATGCCTACAAAACATTGCACACATAGAAACATTTTGGTTTTTCTATAGGGTATACATAGCTTGAGGAGGGTACTTTCTACCATGAGGCCTACATACATTTCTCTTACAGAGTGTGTAAAAAGGGTCCCAGAAGTATGACTCAGAAAGCTAGATGAAATATAGGAGGCCGTTCTTGAGATTAAAAAATAAAAACCCCATTCCTGAAAGTCATATTTCAACAACGGACTGTGGGAATCTCATAAAGGAAAGTCAACTTAGTGGCAAGATAGTTTAAATGCTTGTTCCTCAAGGAGCTCAGTGCAGTGTTTTACATATATGCGATTCATTCTGTCCTCTGACAGAAACCATGATAGGATATGTGTGAGATAATATCTTGCCCAAACCCAGTCAGCTTCCCACAGGCATCTGGTTGGCTACCGTCAGAGCAGGATCCTGGACTAGATGGGCCATTGACTAGATCTAGCAGGGCTTTTCTTATGTTGATGTTTTCTTATGACAGTGATGTTTCAGGACCTGATTCAAAAATTGGAATCAACAGCATTCATTTTGCTCCTGTTCTTCACAGAGTTAGGCCTGAACCTAACCACTTTGTGTTTATTCTGTTGTTTGTTCCAATGTTTTCAACATCCCCCCCCCCTTGTAAGTTGACTTTTGAGGGCTTGCCTGAAAAGGCACAATAGAAATATGAAGGAGAGACTAAACCACAGAGATTTCATCTCAGCATCTTAACAAGGCCTTCTTTCTTCAGATATTCTCCATTGGCAAAGTCACCACTTCCATAGTTGCATCTGAATCATCCCTCCCCTTGCTGAGGCAGTCCCCAACTTGAGTTCATAATTTTAGCACCACAAAAATACAGCAGTTCCTCTTGATCAGCACAGCAAAAACTATAGTTCATACTCCAGTCACCTCCCTCATCTTCTCCGCCCTCTGGCCTTCAATTATCACACCCCTTTGCTCCCACATCTATCCAGAATTTTATCACAAAAAAATCATTCACCCATTTCCTATAATTCAGACCATGCTATGTCCTGCTCTCAATCTCAACACTACTTGCACTGGTGTGCTTTTGAACTGCTAGGTTGGCAAGAGCTGGAACAGAGCAATGGGAGCTCACCCCATCGCAGGGATTCAAACCGCCGACTTTCTGATCAGCAAGCCCAAGAGGCTCAGTGGTTTAGACCACAGCACCACAGGCCCCTATTACCTTTACCTTACACAAGTAGACACAGGTTTAAAACACTATAAATAAGTCAGAAATTAAATCGTTACAACAAAAGAGAAAAAAAGCCTATGTAAAATTCCATTAAAATTCCATTTTTTTTGCTCTCTGGCACCATCTGGTGTTTCATGTTCATAATGCATACAAAACGTATTATTGTGACACATGTCACTACAGCTGAGTCCCTATCCAATATATTCCTTTCTCTGGCCTTCACTTTGCTAATTCTCCCACCCACACAACTGCCAGAGGGTCTGTTAAAACCCCAGTGGCTGACTTGGGGGTCTCAACTTTCAGCAGTGCCCTTTGTGACCCAAAAATTTGGCACGCACCCCTGCCTCTCACACTCTGTTCTACAGCACTGTGGTGGCACCCTCTGTGGTGCAGAACCCAGTTCTGTCACACTGATCTCTCCATCCTAAAGCTGCCTCTGATAACTCCATTGCTTCCACTTATGTACAGAATGCCCTCCAAAAGCACCTGTGCTATTCCAAATTTCTTCCTTCATATCTTCCCAAGTCCACCTCTTCTGTGAATCCTTAGCCTCAAATCCTCAGTTCTCAGCTCCTACTGAAACTCTACCATTCTCCCATACTTTCCCTCAGTTGTGTGGCAAGAGCTTCACTCCATAAAGTGCTGTCCATGTTGATGGTCCACTACCACTGCAGTAAAATATACCGTACATTTTGTGATGGTCTTGGCCTGAAGTTTCTTGTTGTGGTGGTGGTGGTTATAAATTTGAAGTTCATTCTCATCTTCGTAAGAATATCCCACAATTAGACTCAGAGCAAGATGAATTATTATAAAACTTAGAGGGTTATCTTAATACAGTAACAAAATTATTTAGTTTTCATCCAGCCAGCTGTCTTCACTAGAAGCCATCAATTTAAAATAAAATCCGAGACTAAAGGCTGACACCAGCTGGCCATTTGGTAGATTACACCTATTGATTTTATTTTATCTGCCAGGTTTCCCCCCCAACGACAGCACAGATTTCATTTAAAGATGATAACGTAATGAACAACAACACAGCCAGGGATCAAAACTGATAGGGAAGCCTCAGACTTTGTGCCCTGGACAATTTGGCTTGCGGTGTTAGAGATCCATAAGACACTGAAATATTGTTATATTTAGATATATGAGAGGAAATGAGAGGAAATATAAAAATTTCAGCATGGGACTGCAATATGCAGTTATTTGGCTACTTAGAGAAATGATTATTAGTACTTTCTCCTAACCTAATCTCCAGAGCTCAGTCAGTAGAGCATCATCAGACGCTTAATTTCAGGGTCAGGGGTTCAAGCCCCACACTGGGCAAAAATATTCCTGCATTGCAGGGGGTTGGACTGGATGACCCTCAGGATCCCTTCCAACTCTACAACTCTATGGCTCTATGATGTTCAGCTTAACATGCATGCAGGTTTAGATATGACCAGAAGGTGGCATATGTTTACTAACTTGAAAGAGCACAAAACACGCTTTTCATTTATGTTGTGGCACAAACACAAGTTCATCCTGTGCCCCTCACTGGGATCCACTGAGATGAAGGGTGGGCTATATATCCTCTTAATAAAATACACACATTTCCATAGCTTCCAGACAATTTCAGCAGCCAGCATTCTCTGCTGCCGCTTCTACTCTCCCTTGCCTTGTTTTCTTCGTTACCATCACTTGTTCTGCTTCCACCATCATAGAATCATAGAACTGGCATCCAGCTGGCCATTGTGAGAACAGGATTCTGGACTAGAGGTGGGCTGTGTATTTTATTGGTGTTTATTGATTTACTTATAAAAGTTTATGTAAGGCTCGGCTTCCTGTTGCTGTCAAATGATCCTCGCCGACTCAGAACGCGACCAATGGTGCTCCTGAGCTTGATCGCAGTGATTGAGCTGGGATAGAATAATAGAATCCTAGAGCTGGAAGGGACCCAAGGGTCATCTAGTCCAACCCCCTGCAATGCAGGAATCTCAGCTAAAGCACCAATCCAACCTCTGTTTAAAAACCTCCAAGGAAGGAGAGTCCACCACCTCTCATGGGAGTCTGTTCCGGGTTCAGACAGACCCTTATTGCCTGATCCAATGGGCTTTTCTTATGTTTATTTTATTTATTAATTGAATTTATATACTGCCCTATACCCGGCAGCGGCGTAGCTAGCCGCTCGGGTGCCAGGTGCGGCACACATGTCCTGCAGCCAGGGGCAGGTCAAGCCACCCATGGGGGAGGTGCAGCATGGAGCCTCTTCGCCGCCTCCCCCTCAGCTGTAGGGCAGCTGAGGGAGAGGTGGTGGGCAGACACAAACCCTGTCAGGAGTTCAGCCTACACTTGAGTAGGACCCTAGCAGAGACACATGCCCAACTGGCATTTTCTGTCCCTCCTGGTTGATCGTTTGGGAGCTTCATAAACTTTCTTCAGCCCGAACATCACAGCGACCGATGCCAACAGACATCGGCACACTTAGGGATCCGCAGAGTTTGCGCACCTTGCATGACAGACCTCAGCAACTCAGCATTTTGGCTAATCTACTTTATTTACATATAAACACACACGGAGCACTGCAACACAGCTCCCCCTCTCTCTAGCATCAGACAGCAAAGAGAAAAGGACAAAGGACAATAGTCCCACTCCACGGAACACAGCAACACAAACATCCTGTCTCCGTCACCTCCCACTCTGTGGAGTCAAAACACATACTGTCATGTGAAAGACAACAATCCTATGACTGCAGCGCGGAGCCTGCAGGCGCCCAGGCCACCACGTCACTCCCAGGAGAGACTAGGGCACGCTGCAGGCAATGTGGCGCCCAGTGCCAGCTGCGTTTTGTTACATTTGTTGACTGAACTAAAACGTTTCGTGAGGCCATTTTTTTAAAAAAAACAACTCCTCATATTTTTGTCATTTTGTCACCCCCCTCAGTGATGACACCCGGGGCAGCCCACACACACACTTTCCTCCGCCACTGATATCCAGAGGTCGCACTTGCTCTACACTATCTGTTCTTTCTACCCATTTTTAAATCATGGTCTTGATTCTCCTATACCACTAATTTTCTCTCCCTCTACGTTTAGTCTGCTAAGCAGCTCTAAACAAATTTTAATATCTGCCCTCATAGTTCACAGTCTCCTTCTTAGTTCAGCTTTCTTTTTGTTCAAATAACTGCACAACTTTGTAGCCTAGAACCAAATTATCAATTTTCCGCCTTAATTCCCTAATTAGCCCCTCCTTTCCCCTTATATAAAAATGTGTATGTGTGTGTGTACACATATGCACACACACACACACAAAATCATAGACCAAGACTTATAATTTTAAAGGAGACTCATGAAATAAAATGCGGATTTCATACTTATACAGTTTTAACGCAGAAACCTTGACAGCTTTTGGAATGCAAGCCATACATAAAATACTTAGTGATGGTTAGCTAAGCCAAAGAAAACAACTTGGGGACTTCCGGGTTGGCGCCATCGCCGAATGGCGGACTCCCTCCGAGCTCTGGAGGGAGCCTGCTCGGCAGGGGCTGGGTCCTACCGCGCCGGCGACGCGGGGACCCTCAAAAACCATGGGCGCTGAAACCCATGGACATGGTGACTCGGCTGGCACCTTTTGCGCCCCCCCGACCCGCGAAGGAGCCTTTTTAAAGGCTGCGGAACGGGTGACGGGGGGGTGGTGGTGCTTTGAGTCCTCCGCTTCCCCTGCCGAGCGAAGCCGCATGCCATTCGACGGAGAGCGCTGACTTCTTCTATTGAAAATTTGGACTTAAAAGAATAACCCGTGAGTAATTGGAACCTGGACTAAAAAGGGGGATAATTTTTTAAAAAAATTCGGAGCGAGCGGGGGAGGCGCAAAAAGGAAGTCAGCCCCCCCCCCCCGTCGTAGAGGAGTTAAAGTAAAGGATTTGACAACTAAGATCGAGCACAACCCTATTTTGACAAAGTTACTAACTTCGCGATGGAAAATTATAAGACTGAGCTGGAGGAGAAAAGTGGAATTGAATTAAAAAGCAACCCCCCCCCCCGGAATCCTGGGAGCGATTTGTGAGAGCGCCAGGAGAAGAGAAAGAGAGGTTTTGATAGCTGTCAAAGAGCTGTCAAAGCGGAAGAACAAAAATGAGAACTTTGTTACGAGGACTTTGCCGGTTACATTTGCTATAAATTGGATATAAATTGTTTAAAACAAGGAATAACAAGTTATTTTGACTGGTGGCCGTGATCTGGAAGGGAACTGAGTTATTGCAATCCATCTAGAGGAGCTGAGGGATATTACAAGTATTGTTGGCTTGGAATTTGAATAGAACTTTTTATCTCCTGGGAAACTGCAGAAATGGAACACTATTTTGTCTACAGAGGTCTACACACTAAAGGAGACAATAGATTTATCTATTGAAGAATGGAAGGGACTTGGCATAATGTTTTGTTCCTGAATAACAGAGCCTCTGCAGAGGAATTAGAAGTTTTTGGAATTAGAACATTTGTGCAGGAGAGCAGGGGGAAAAAGAAAAAGAAAAAAGGAGGAGAGAGATCAACAAGAACAACAAGAACAACAAGAATTGGATGAAGTTGGAAGTGGGAACATTTGGGACATCCAGATTTGAAAGGTCTAAAGAAATAAAATTGGAGTTTTTACTCCTAAATATAAAAATCTGGATGGAAGAAATGGGCCTTTTTGAGATAGACTCCTTCCAAGATTGGACATTCGAAATTAAAGATGACTGGTAAAGGACTATGGCCTAGATAGATGTGGGAGCTCCAGGAAGACATCAGACGTTGATGAACATTGGGAATGCAACCGGGAAGGGGGGGAGGGAAATTTGGAATCCAAAGGGCGTAAAATTATATTTGATTATCTTAATTATATTTTATAATTTTATCTTAATGAATTATATTTGATTATTTTAATTTGTATTGTATATTAAAAGGGGGAACGCGTGGAAGGGAACAGGTCGATTTTAGGGGATGGGAAAATATTTTTAAAATTGGGGTAATGATAATAAGTTCAAAATCTGGGATAAGAACTTGCTGAATTTATTTCTAAGAATTGGAATATAAGAGGGGGAGGGGAGGGGAAGTCCTGGAAAGATGTTATTGAAAATAAGATTTTAAACTGGGATGTTTTGTTCTTTTTATTTTGTTGTAATTGGAAATTTCTAATAAATATTATTATAAAAACAAACAAACAAAGAAAACAACTTGATTCCCAGAACTGTGGCTATCTTGGGATGTTTTGAAACATTATCTCATTGCAGCATGGTTTTTGATATCTAGTGATAAGGCCATAATGTCAAACAATGCTAGACACAAAATGCTTAGCTGTGCGTTTGTTGATTTGCTAGTCAATATCCTAAAAAGGTTTCTACATCTTTAAGAAATGGATAGGCTCGTGTGCAGTTTCTCCCATTATTGCAGTGGTGCGATGGGAAAGCTTACATTGCATTTTTGGAACTACAAATTCATCATCCCACGTGCAAGAATGTAAGAATAACTTAATATATCGTAAAGTTTGTAACAAGAAGAGACAACCTGGCAGCTCTGTCTAGCAGATTCTCTGATGAATATTTAGCTCTTTGTTCACACTCTCTTCACATTATATCCACTTCACCTCAGCAAGCTTGGTGCCACATTGAATCATATTCTCCACACTTGCATACTGACTGTCTCCAGCAGTGTACAATCAGGGATGCATAGAGCCTTCCTTCTTAATTTGCATCACTGGAGTCAGGGGTGGAAGTCCAGCCAATAGCTGAAATTGTTGGCATGCAAATAAATCTGTTGCACTGTAGACAGGAAAATCTGTCAATTTTGGTATCTCTTATTTTTCCAATCCACACATTTTTGCATCTGTTTCCTTTAAAAAAAGTCTGCACAAAAATTCATCAGCATTTTAGTGCTTCCCTCTTAAAATGCACATTTAAAATTTGGCCTACTATGCATATTTTTACAAGCAATCTTCCCTAGTGTAAGGCATTTTTTCTATTTTATTTCCACTAATCTGCTTTTTCATTCACACTCTCCTCAAAATGTACACGTTGGTTGGAGACTGCATTACAAAATTCAGAGAAGAGTGAATTTTGAAGGAAAACTGTATTTTAGTTTTTGTATTGCTCAAGTGTGAATTAAGTATGAAATTAAAATCTCTCCCATTCCTAGCTGTAAATCACAATACATTACTGTAAAATACCATATAATACAGGAGGGGAAAATTTCACCAGTAATAAATAGTGATTTTGAAGGCCAGAGACGGCTACTGAATTAATATTAATATTTGCATCTCTTGTCAGCCTCTGTCAGTCCTGCCACCAAGGCTCATTACAGGCAGCTTTTAAAGGAGACACAGAGACACACCAAAGCTAGGAACGAGACCACATAACACTGGTCCTGAAAGACCTACATTGGCTCCCAGTACGTTTCTGGGCACAATTCAAAGTGTTGGTGTTGACCTTTAAAGCCCTAAATGGCCTTGTTCCAGTATACCTGAAGGAGCGTCTCCACCCCCATCCTTCGACTCGGACACTGAGATCCAGCGCCGAGGGCCTTCTGGTGGTTACCTCACTATGAGAAGTGGTTACAGGGAACCAGGCAGAGGGCCTACTTGGTAGTGGCGCCCGCCCTGTGGAATGCCCTCCCACCAGATGTCAAAGAAATAACTTTTAGAAGACATCTGAAGGCATCTGAAGACATCTGTTTAGGGAAGCTTTTAATACTGGATGAATCATTGTATTTTAATATTCTGCTGGAAGCCGCCCAGAGTGGCTGGGGAAACCTAGTCAGATGGGCAGGGTATAAATAAATAAATAATAATAATAATAATAATAATAATAATAATAATAATAATAATAATTATAACAAGGTCCCAGCCAATGGATAGCCTAGATAGGTGGAGCCACTCCAAAACCTGAAGATACTACCCAGAAGATGATGAAGTTCTAATAGACTGAAGTCTCCCAGCTCTAGCGCTGGCAGGTCCTGACACCAACTTCAATGTTCCCTAGTTTAAGGGCATGTCTTCACAGGTTTCTAACATGGTGCTCTGTGACAGATCAGAAGAGGAACTCCCCCCACCAGTTTTCAAGGGTTCTTCCAACGAGAATTGTGATCATCAGGGCTCATCTAGGCATCTTGGCACCTAGGACAAACAATGTGAAATGCACATACCCCTCAACTAACCCTGTATTTTAGGATGCAGAAAAGGAACAACGATTGTAATAAAATGATAAGCATGAGTGAAGCTTTTTTGTTTTAATATAAGTTCTTGAATGCCTTTGTACACGGCAGACATATTTGCCCATTCTCATATCCTTGGCCTCTGGCATTTTTAATATTGATGTCATCCTGTTTTAATATGTGATTTTGTCCGCTAAACCGCTGCCTGTTTTCTGTATTGTTTCAATGAACTCTGCAAAACTTTCATCAGTCAAAATGTTTCTAGTATCAACAGGGACATAATCTGATGCATTTGTTTGTGGTGAGAAATGTCTGGAGTATAATGAAATAGCAATGGGAAATTACTTTTTTTTAATCCTAGAATTCAGCTCACCACAAACATTTTCCCCAATAATTCAAGACATTCATTTCATACTTTATGTGGCATATAGTTTACACCCCACCTTTTATAATTTAACAAATAGTGTTTAACTTCACTATCGTAATGACTAATCAGTACAATGAGATTTAAAAGAATCCTGCATTAGGACCGCTAAAAATCTCTATAGCCTTTAAGAGCAGAATAATGTCCAAAATAACCTTCAGAATGTGCAGCCAGTTCTCCTTTTCTATCTGAATTGCCTTTTGTAAGGAATCATAAATAAGTCCAACACTTTTCCTTTTCCTTTTCCAAGTTCTTCCATTTATAAAAAAATATATTGGTGGTCTGATACATTTTCATGATCATTAATTTGACTGAAATGCTTCTTCCAGTCATTGAAACCCTTTGATTTACTGCGAATATTTGTATATGCTTCAGAGATGTTTGTCGCAAATTTACAAGGAAAGCAAAAGAATGACTTAGAATTTTTTTGAATATAGCATCCAGTTTTGGTCAACATATTTGCCATTCAGAAGCGTATTTAAAAACCAGTTACCAGAAAAATTGCAACAGTCCTCTGATGCAGATTCTGAAAAATCAGCATATTCACCTTGTTGGGGTCCATGTTCAATTATTATAAATCTTAATTTGTCCATATTGAACTGAAAGAAAGGCAAGACCCAAATCGAGCTCATATGCACACAGGACTGTGAACATTGTAAGTTTACTAGGAATAATGTTTGTATCTAATACTCTGTGTCGGTTGGGCTTTGCTTTGCTGCAAAATGCTTTCGCCACACAAGTACATAAGAATGTAATATGAGCCTTCTGAATCAGCCCAATGCCCCATCTAGTCCAGCATCCTGTTTTTAGAGTGGCCAACCAGGTACCTGTGGAAAACCTGCAAGAAGAACATGAGTGCAATAACACTCTGCCCACCTGCATTTCCCAGCGACTGGTGTTCAGAGGCACACTGCGTTTGACAGTGGAGGCAGAACAATAGCATCAGGGCTAGTAGCCATTTTTGAGCTGTTGATGTATACTGAGAACAGGAGTAACTGTGGCTGTATCTCCTGCTTGCTACCCAGTTTCTGAAATCTTTGTGCAGTTACTACCCACCAGACTTTACACATTGTTTTTGCTGCTGCTGCTGCTGCTGCTGCTGCTGCTGCTGTTAATTGAGTTTATATACAGTGGTACCTCGGGTTAAGAACTTAATTCATTCTGGAGGTCCGTTCTTAACCTGAAACTGTTCTTAACCTGGGGTACCACTTTAGCGAATAGGGTCTCCCGCTGGTGCCGCACCGCTGCTGCACGATTTCTGTTCTCATCCTGAAGCAAAGTTCTTAACCCGAGGTACTATTTCTGGGTTAGCAGAGTCTGTAACCTGAAGTGTCTGTAACCCGAGGTACCACTGTACTGCCCTATACCCAGAGGTCTCAGGGCGGTTCACAGAAAAGATCACAACATATATAATCAGAATAAAAACAACACAATAATACCCGTAACCGCCCCGCCCCCCTTTGAAAAGAGCCATATTTTAAGAGGGCATAGGATGTCAATCAAATCACCCAAAGGCCTGGTTAAAAAGGAACGTTTCTGCCTGGCGCCTAAAGGTGTATAATGAAGGCGCCCGGCAAACTTCCCTGCGGAGAGCATTCTCCAGACAGGGAGCCGGTGCAGAGAAGGCCCGTTCTCGTGTTGCCACCCTCCAGACCTCTCGAGGAGGAGGCACATGAAGGAGGGCCACAGAAGTGAATCTCAGGGACCAGTTCATATGAGAAGAGATTCAGATATTGTGGTCCTGAGCCATTTAAGGCTTTTATTATTGCTGCCTCTCCCCACCACAACATTCATTACTATCCATTTCCAATGATCTCACCTCACATAGAATGAAAGTGAGCAAGTTTTGTTCTTGTAAATAATGTTTATAATGTTTGTCTTCATTTGGGTGCCCCTTGGAGTGTCTAGGCTGCCTGAGTAAAGGATGGCGGTTCTAAGCTGAACTGAAAAGGGCCCTTCCCTTAAGCCCAGCTCTAGGACTAATGAAGGGGTGGGGGTGGGAAGAGGGTGCTTTAGATTTACTTGACTGAAGGCTAAAGGATGTCAGATCTTACAGAACTGAGAATAGAAAGCATAGCTTAACAATCACATGGCATGTGGGGAAGATTTCAGAGAGAAAAAATAAGAGAAAAGCCTTTTAAAATCAGCGAATCCAAATATTGAAGCATGTAGAATTTTAGTTGGGGGGAAAGGAAGGAAATGGGAAGGCAACTCTAACACAACACAAACAGTCTTGCATATATATATATATATATATATATATATATATATGCATATGTATATGTATATGTCATTCAGCAAAATTTCTTTTTGCCTGCTTGAACAGACGCTCAAATTTCAGAGCACATGCAGAGATGCAGAGTTTCACACAGAAGAAAGGTTTGGAGAGAAAGAGCATCTTTGTTTTTAATTATCTTCCATATTGATAAACTGTTATATTTGTTTGCAGCTATATTTTGAATTGTTATAGGTAATGCAATTTTGTTATGCACTTTGTCATTTCTGTGGATTATGTTCAGGAATGTGGAAAGGCAGTATATCAGTCTAAAAAGAAATTAAACCTTTGGTCACCTGGTTGGATAGTTTCCAGGGAGCCACACATATTTAGGAAACTGAGACAATTAAAAGTCAGCCTCTTTATAGAGCTAGATCAGTGCTTGGGCCAATGACAAGAAGAGCTCAGTCTTGGATGTAAATGGTCTAAAAGATCAATCAAGAGGCTGCTCCCACCTCATTAATGTTTTCAGACTTGCCTTATAAAAGAAATGTTTTCACCAGAGGTGTTATTGGGGGAAAGGGGATTAAAACAGAATGTCAAATGAAGATGAAGGTGAATATATTTGGTTACAGTATCTGGTATTCTGGGTTCACCACAAGGGTGCAAAATCACAAGACACTCAAGGGGGAGCTCTCAGCCTACATCAGGGTTTTCCACAGGCTCTCATACAAGGGCACTTGATTCCTGCAAGCTTTAAAAGTAGGGTGGCCAATGTTTAAAACCAACTTCTGTAGCTGTGTCTAAGAGTAGCCTGATGGGCAGACATTAACAGGTGTCATGGTAATCTCAATGCTGTTAGATGCTTAATCTTCTAATTTCTGTATAAAGTAAAGGTAAAGGTACCCCTGACCATTAGGTCCAGTCGCAGACGACTCTAGGGTTGCAGCACTCATCTCGCTTTACTGGCCAAGGGAGCCGGCATTTGTCCGCAGACAGCTTCCAGGTCATGTGGCCAGCATGACTAAGCTGCTTCTGGCAAACCAGACCAGTGCACGGAAATGCCGTTTACCTTCCTGCCGGAGTGGTACCTATTTATCTACTTGCACTTTGACGTGCTTTTGAACTGCTAGGTTAGCAGAAGCAGGGACCAAGCAACGGGAGCTCACGATGTTGCAGGGAGTTGAACCGCCGACCTTCTGGATGGCAAGCCCTAGGCTTTGTGGTTTAGACCACAGCACCATATCAAACTGCAATTAGAATCAAAAGAGCAGGCCAGGCCTTTTTTTCTGATCAGTTGACAACCCTAGTATCAAACAAAGAATGCAGGAGTTCTTCATGCACACATATTTTTTATATTCAAACCTTAGGGGGAGATTCTATTTATATGCATTCATAGCCTGCCTTCATTATGTGGTCTCAGGACTCTGTATGGCTCTGTACAAACATGAAGGTTATGATAGTAAATAGATGTTTGCAAGTGGTAACAGGAGTTAGGACATCAAAATATCCCACCCCATCCCCCAAATGAGAGAGAGAGCCAAAATTATATTCAATGTACATGTCCTAAGGCTTTTGAAATTTCTGCGGCAAGTATTAATGCACTAGTTTACACCCAAAAATTTACCACACATCCAGTTGGCTCTGTATATTTAATGCAAAATGTGTGGTGAAAATCAAATATGAAATGCATTTGAAGGCTTAAAATATTTTATGCAAATATTTAACTACAAGCCTCAGCAAAGGACAAATCCCACATACATTAAACACCAAGCACTTTTTATTACTACCACACCAATGCCAAGCACGTTTGTTTACAAGGGGAAGGTTTCCATTCTGCGAAATCTTTGTCTTTCATGTTAAAAGGCGACGTTGTTATTAATCCTGACATGTTCTGAACGTTCACCTTAAGGGAATTCTCACAAGTTCAAGTGAGGACGTAAACCCGTTTTCTGGATTGCAGCGTTTCAAAGTGCCACAGGTAGGAGATTTAAAGGAGGCAGGGGAAAACTTTACCAAACAGATGATCAGTGTCTTCAGTCTATCTTCCTCCGCCAGTCTGCACAGTTCAGGGCAGATTCTCCCAACTATAAAGGTCACTACTTTTCCCCAGTACTGTACTCATAGTCCAGAGAGGGCCCAGACATTCTGGATACAGATTGCCTCATGGACAGGGCCAGCCCACCATGGGTGTAGCCAGGATCTGAGGGGCGGGGGGCGGCGCAGCAGCAGCAGGACACCCACCTGTCATCATTCTCTGTCTGGCTCTTGTCTAGCAGATATAAAATGTCTCAACAATTGTTTTAGATTACTTTCTTTGGACAGAAAAACCTGTTAAAATCTTTCTATGATTTCCACTTTTAGTTAAGTATTTTTTATTTATTTACTTGATTGGGGAGGGGGCAGCTGCCCCACGCCCACCTCTCTGGCTACTCCCATGAAGCCCACCCATCAGATAAGGTGAGGCGATCACCTCAGGTGTCAGGATCTTCAGTAGTTCCCAATGTAGATC